>NC_092810.1:83361149-83661149 GCF_040954645.1 Diabrotica undecimpunctata | reverse complement strand
ATCATATTACATACGTGCTAATATGCTGTACTAATACTGTTGAGCGATATTGATATATTTAATGTATGGAGGATATACTGTTCCCATTCCTATTTACTATGCACGTGTTTAAAAATAATATTTGAAAAAAATATATTGAAGGGAAGTACTTTTACCTATGGTAGCGACAATCAAATTTATTTCTTACACTTTAACGTTTCGTGGTAAAAATGGTTTTGTGTGAAAATAATGGTAATTAAATAGGTGCTTTGAAATATTTATTGAGTTCAATCTAACTGCAAGATTGGTATAATAAATTATTTATCCCTACAATATGTGATGAATTTATTTCTATTGTATTGAAATATCTGCAACTCATAAGAGTGAACAAATTACAGAAAGCGAAATTTTACTCTCTAATTATTGATTCAACACCTGATATAGATCAGCGTACCGTCATTCTTCACTATGTTCTTTTAAGTGGTATAAAAGAGTGATTTTTGAGATTTGAGACTCATCAAACTGATGGTTCGGTAGTCACTACATCTTTTTGCATTTGCTTTTTTAGGTATTGTCACAAAAATCGACAGCCGCCAATCCGTTGGTATATAGCCAGTTTCATAAATTTTATTAAACAGATGAAGGAGAGATATTTTACCTGAATTTTGGAAGCACTTTATTATTTCACTCGGTATTTCATCTGGTCCCGTCGCTTTTCGGGTCTTTGCTAATCGTATTGCTTGTTCAATTTCGTCCATAGTTATGTCAGGTCCTGTAACTAATTCGTTAATTTTAAGCTGGGGCCTTTCATCACTAAACAGTTCCTCAATATACTCTTTCCATCTGTCTATTTTATGCGAATTAGTGATAGTCAGTTTTCCGTCTCTATTAACGTTGTTATTTGCCTGTTTTTTGTTCTGACCTGTCAGTTGTTGTATTTTTTTATACATATTAAATGAATCATGTTTTCCCTGTAATTCTTCAATTTATGAACATTTGTTTTCGAAGTATGTTTGTTTTGCAGATTTTATTTTAGTCCTTATCTCTTTATTAATTACTTTATACATTTCTACGTTTTGGTTCTTAAAATTGCGTCTTTTTTCGATCAAATTCAAAATCTCATCGTTCATCGACTTTTGCTTTTTTTGACTGCTCTCTTTTAAGTTTGGAGTTGAGTTGCTTATAATCGTTTTGATTTGGTTCCAATGATCCTCGATGGATTCTTGTTATTCATAATTATCAAAATTGCTCTCTAAATTGTTTGCAATCATCTGGCTATTGTTTCTAATAAAATCCATATACAGTTTGTTATAGGATCGTTGTTGCTTTATCCGTTTAAGTTTTAATTTTATTTCTGCTAACAACAGGTTGTGATCAGATGGAACATCGGCACCAGGAAGAGTTTTTACAGACTTTACTGCATTTCTGTAACGCTCACTGATAGTTATGTAGTCAATTTGATTTCTGACGATATTACGGGGAGTGTTTGCTGGAGATTTCCATGTAAATAATCTCCGTTTAGGTAGTTTGAAAAAGGTGTTCTTTATACATAGGTTATGTTCTTTGCGGAGCACAGAGCCACGTTCTCTGTCGCTCACGTGGGTAACTCCAATCTGGCGCGTCCATGTCGCGGGGATTGGCATCTATCATTTCAATAGGCCGGAGTGAATACATGGCCAAGTCCAGATCGGGACCCAGTTCTGTGGGGTATAACACTGACCCCTACCTAGGGATACAAGTGAAGACCACAACGGTAGGCACGGCGGAGAAGAAGATCTTCGGTGCGACGTGGATGGCGGAAGTGGCATCCCTGGATTTTAGAGATGGTATAAAATCAAACCGATAGTTATAGTTATACTTGCAAAATTACAACTAAACATCCGTTACTCCATAAAGATCATTCAAGTCTATGCACCAACATCGAGTCACGCTGACGAAGAAATAGAACAGTTCTATGATGACTTGTACACAGCTGTTTTAGAAGACCAAGAACATTTTACGGTAAAATGTGGCGACTTTAATGCCAAAATAGGAATAAGCACTGATCCAGCTGAAAATGCCATCGGAAATCTTGGCACACCAGATAGAAACGAAAGGGGCAAAATACTCCTAAATTTCCTATTAGAAAACAATCTATATTTAATGAATAGCTTCTTTTATAAGGAAATCCATAGAAGATGGACTTGGAAGAGCCCCGATGGTAAGATAAAAAATGAGATCGACTTCATCATCACTGACAAAAAACATATAGTCAAAGATGTTACAGTCTTAAATCAATTTAGAGATTTCTCAATACAACAAGAGAAGACGTAAATAACCTAAACGAAGAAATAGTAGATACATTAACACAAGCTCAGGAAAAATCTGGCTTTAAACATGGAAAAGAACAAAAAATTAGTAAAGAAACGAAACAATAAATGGAAGACCGTAGAATGCTCAGAAGTCAAGGAAATGTTGACTCACAAGATATAAACAGCATCAATAAAGAAATCTCTAAAGCCATCAGACGGAATATTAGAAAATACAACAAGAAAATTATAAAAACTATAGAAGACAACAAAAGCATGAAACCATTGAGGAGAAAAATGGAAAATGGCAAAAAAGAAATCTTCCAACTTAAAGACAAAAATTGAAATATTATCTCAGATAGACCAAGCATATTACATATAGTAGAAAGTTTCTATGAAACATTATACAAAAGTCAAGTTATTCCAGAGCTCATCGAACAACCAATACAAAAGGTATATAATGTAGGATCGGAAGATATACCAGATATATCACGAGAGGAAATTCACCATGCCCTCCAAAATATGAAAAATAATAGAGCTCCGGGGGAAGATGGTGTAGTCATTGAGACAATTAAACTAGGAGGTCCACTTTTGATGTCCCGAATCCAAACACTTTTTAATCTATGTCTGCATAGTGAAAACATTCCAAGTACATGGAAGAATTTGGTTACAATCCTCCTCCACAAAAAAGGGGATAAATCAGATCTCAAAAACTATAGGCCAATTAGTTTGCTTAACCACCTATACAAGCTCTTTACTCGAACACTGACAAACAGATTAGAAGCAAAATTCGATTTCTATTAATCAGAAGAACAGGCAGGATTTAGAGCGGGACACGGAACAAACGACCATTTGCAATGCCTTAAAACTCTAGTTGAAAAGTCTATCGAATATAACAGACCCCTTGCTCTTATCTTTGTCGACTTCCACAAAGGATTTGACACAGTCGAAACAGTTGCTATTTTAAAAGAACTATCAGAATGCAGAATAGATCACAGGTATGCAAATATTATTCGAAATATATACGATAATGCGACAACAACCGTTAACCTCCACTGCATAACTGAGAAGATAAAAATTGGCAGAGGGGTACGGCAGGGAGATACCTTGTCGCCAAAACTATTTATAGCAGTTGTGGAGTACGCATTTAAACGGCTAGAGTGGGAATTAAAGGGTATTAGCATCGATGGAAAGATATTCAATCATCTCAGATATGCCGATGATATTGTTCTCATAACAGACAACTTAGGAGAAGCCAGAGTTATGCTACAATAACTACAGCAAGTAACCCAGAAAGTCGATTTAAAAATAAACTATGGAAAAACAAAAATGATGACCAATCTCGTCCCCAATGAGCTAATAGAAATCGAAAAGTCGCCCATAGAACTTGTGGAAAAATATGTGTATTTGGGTCACGAAATAAGGTTAACGCGAGATAACCAAACATGCGAGCTACTTAGAAGAATAAGTCTGGGTTGGGCTGCATTCGGAAAAATGAGAGACGTATTTAAAACAAATATACCGATCCATTTAAAACGAAAAGTTTTTAACCAGTGCGTTCTACCAGTCCTCACATACGGAGCAGAAACCTTAACTCTCACAAAAACATCAGCCGAAAAATTAAGAAGGACACAACGAAAGATGGAGAGATCAATGCTTGGAATAAGCTTAAGAAATAGAATAAGAAACGAGGAAGTTCGTAGACGAACCGGAGTGGAAGACATTATCGAACATATTACAAGGCAAAAATGGAGATGTGCAGGACATGTTGCAAGAATGAAAGACGACAGTTGGACAAAAAAATTGCTTAAGTAAAGACCACGGACTGACAAGCGAAGCCGAGGAAGACCCCCAACGCGATGGACCGACGACCTCAAAAGAATCGTGACCAATTGGATAGCAGAGGTGAAGAACAGAAGCAGATGGAAAAGTCTAGAGGAGGCCTATGTTCAACAATGGACAACTCAGGGCTGATTGATGATGATGATGATGTTCTTTGCAAAATCTGAGAAATAATCTCCTCTTTCATTTTTCTCGCCCAGTCCATAACATCTAATAATGTTACTTTGTCTGCCTTTTCCTATCTTAGCATTAAGGTCACCCATCAGAATAGTAAGTGAGTTGGTCAGTGACGGTCTTTACATCGGCGTAGAATTTTTATGTTCTTCCAGTTCACTTTCCGCTGTCGGTGCATACACTTGTATTAAATTTATATTTCTGGGTTTCGCGTTCAACTGAATCATTATGACCCGTTCAGATACCTGGCATATCGCCCTGTCACATTTGCTAACATCTTTTGTGACTATGAATCCTACACCATTACGATGATAATTACTGTCTTCTCCTGCATAATACACTTCATGATCATCCACATGGCATTGGCCAGATCGGGGCCATCGCATTTCACTAATACCCAGAATTGATATTTGCAGTCTTCTCATCTCATTTATGGCATTCTGTGTTTTTCCGGGTTCATATAAACTCCGCACATTCCATGTGCCTATTCTACAGCTTTTTTCGATATCAAATTTGACTGTTGTAAAGACCTTCTTCTCCGCCCTGGATGCCGTTGTGGTCTTCATCCATAACCCTGGAGAAGGGACCCTTAACACGTACTAGTTTCCCGGGCCAAGAAACACCTGGAATCTGCGAAAGGCAGGGATTGATTCACTTTCCCTGATAGGACTGTCCAAAAAGGAGTTCCTACCCGCTATCCGCGAATCTCTATATACAGCAGTTTTAATATATTAAAATGAGTGAGTTTATTATCTAAGGGGATGTCATATAGTTTTTAGAGAAATTCCCTTTAATTTAAGGTGTCGTAAGCGGTATTTACATTTACAAATACCACCCCTGATGCCTGATATCTTTCGTACTCGTTGTTACTTTTTGCACTCACGATGACCTCTATTAACATAAGTGACCAATTTAAAAAGTGATTTATAAATTATTGTAATTTAAATTTTATTAATTTATGAAACAAATATTGCACGTCATAAACTGTAGCAATCAGAAAGTTACTAAGATCTCCCTGCTGTACAGAGTTTTCTATAATTTTATGTGGTAACAAATATTAGAGTACTACTACTTTCTTAAACTGTTACACGAAAACTCCACTCGATATACGTACATTTATATGATAAATGTTTCAGTCCGATGCATTAAAAGAAAATACTAATGCATATGTTTCCAAAAATGGAAACTTTCCAAGTTTATAATAGACGCTTACTTAAGTTTAAAAATAATTAAAGCAAGTAATATAAATTACTACCTTGCCTATTAAACATAAAAGTAATATAAATTTATATGTCGGTTAACAATTTATATTATAAAAATTTTAACTACGTTAGCCAAGTATCTATAAAATTCCTCGATGCCTAAATTGATGAATATTAATATAAATTTCAAGTCCCACAATATACCTGCTGTAAAATTTCAAAATCTACGACTAATAAAATTATTGGCAACATTGCAGGAGCTTAGTTTTGTACCAGACAAGGTGTATACGGATCCCAAAAATGTTTTAACGTATTACGGAGCCTACTTGATCCTATGCGTTGGTCGGAGTCTACATAAAGCGCTACTTAGATAATAACATACTCGGTGTATATTTTCCTAGAGTTCGTATAACACCGTTTTAGTACGGAGCCCACATTAACCGCTAGATCTATATATATATATATATATATATATATAATATATATATATATATATATATATATATATATATATATATATATATATATATATATATATATATATATATATATATATATATATATATATATATATATATATATATATATATATATATATATATATATCTACGGCATAAAGTGGACTCCGCCCATGTTAAAATTCAGGTTCAAGTGAGCTCCGTGGTCAAGTCGACACCGATATACGGAGCTCACTTGACCATTCCATAATATTGGCTCTGTCGATTCGTCAACATGTATAGTTTCATAATTTTTAAAAATTTTGTGGAGCCCTTAAGTACCCCTGTATCATGAATGTATATTGCTTAGTTCACGTGTATATCTTATAGGGGTCGTTCAGATCTTTTTCATTGTATATTGGAACCATAGGTATATCGGTTTAAGTAAGCTCTGATAGTTTGGCAACTCTGCGATTAAGCTGTATACTTCTCGCGTATAGTCTGAACGGTTTATATGGACTCCTTATTTTTGTTATCATTCAAACGCATTACATTGTGTAACAGATATGAATACTATTAACTACCTGTTTTTGGTAGGTACGTGCTTTTCTAAAAATAGCTTTATAGATACAAAAGGATTTTGTTACCAAATTGGATTTTTTTCACATGCGGAAATTTCCTAATGTATTTTGTTAACGTGACTATGTCTTCATACGTTTTATTTAAGAATTCGATAGATAAGAACTTCTTTTATTTTATCCATTGTTTTATGATATCTTTTATACAGATTTTTTATTATTTTATTTCTTGTTTTATCTGTGTACTACAGATAGTAGTGCACAAAAAAAAGAAGAATGCTTAATTTATCTAACAACAATTATACCACTTCACCCATATTACATACTTACACCCATATTACATACTGAATGTTTTATCTCCTATTTAGGGGTAATATGTAGTCAATATAAGTGTAGTTAGTGTCAAATTTGCAATGATCAATATAAGTAATAGCTTACTGACTGTACTTTACATGTTTAGTTCAAATAAATAAACCTTGTCCCTTCAGAAAAGAGCGATTGGAATTGCAAAGTCAACTAAGAAAGTGTAATGAATCTTGTATCACCCCAGATTCACACAGGTTAACCGGTGTTTGAAGGCAAGAGTCCTCATTGTAGATTTAAGGAAGATAACTACCATAAGGAAGTTCCTTTCGAGAGTTCAGATGGCGAGAAGCAGCTTATTTTTTTTTGTATGTCTTGCAGATGTGTTGGTCTAGCTAGTTATTCCTCGATTCTAGTCATAAAATGGGTTGTTATTCGTGGAGTGGATGTTACGAATCTAGACTTTGTTTCTTTTGTTCTCTAGCTACTTATCTTCGGATATTATGTGGATTGATAACTACGATATTGTAGAGCTTATGTATGGATGTGAGTCATAATATGCGCTGAATTTGGCTGACTAATTTATAGCTAAATCTACGTGTTAAGTATGTATTGATATCACCCATACAAGCAAGGTATATTCGGCGGCAGAAGCATAGAGTTCAAGCGTCTACGTTTTAAGAGTGGAAGGATGTGCTTCCCATTTTTAGCTGACAAGTTCGCGAAGAATATTATTTTTCTGGTTCTAGTTTTCCATTTAGTTTTAAACAAAGTTCTGTGAATTACAAAGTGTGTTTAAGGATTTCATGACACTATTGGTTCAGGTATATGTTCAAATTTGTGAAAACGTCTCTGTTAGGGACATTGAAGGAGCCCGCCTGACTTTTTCCAGGGTTTGGCTTAAAATTAATTTATAATCTATTTTTATTGTGTTTAAGATATGATATTTAGATTTTTCTCCACTTCAGCAACAAAATTTTTTGGTTGTGCAACAATAGATGTATCGTCTACAAAATAAAAGTCCTAGTATTTACTGGTATGGGTTGTGTAAATATTATACAGTGTAGGTGCCATTACGGTACCCCAAAGGAGACCGTTCTACTACGTTCTCCATCTTCATCTTCTATTCTTATCATTGAGTGATACGGAAAATCTTCTGTTGTGTAGGCATACGCGGATAATACAAGTGAGTTTATTACCTAAGGGGATATCACATAGATTTTGGAGAAATGTGCTTTAATTTAAGGTGTCGTAAGCAGAATTTAGATTGACAAATACCACTCCTCATGTCTGATATTTTTCATATGCGTCTTTGCTGTGTTGGGCAAGATTTAGTATGTGTAACGAACATGATCTATCCTGTCATATATAGCGACTTTTATCTTTCAATTGAAGTTTTTCTTCTAATATCGGTTTATATTAAGGATCATATGCAGAAGTATTTTGTATAGCTGAAAAAATAAATAGATATATTGGCCGATAGCTTTTGTGGTCGTTGGGGTTTTTGTCAGGTTTAAGCAAGGCCACAACTTTGTCTTTGCTTTGCTTGTCTACACACTTTGTATATTAGCCATTGTTGTATTTTTTTGTCCAAATTTTATAATTAGTTTTGTGCTTAGATCCTCAGTCAGGAGCCGTAATATTGTTCATAATATACGTGGATAGTGGATCCAAATTCAACATCGTTGAAAGGTTTCCTCAGCTGACTTGTTTGTCCTCTCTCATTTTATGTTTTTCTTTGCCGGCATTTATTATGTTTATTTCGTTATTTTCAGCGATCAGCTTAATACCAAATACCCTAGGTTTAGCCCTCTATTTGCTTCCTGCAGTAGAAATACGTCACATTTGTGTTAAGCACATATGTCTCATAAGCTTAAGTAAAGTAGAGTGTCTTTATCTGTAGATATGTCCTTAATATTTATAGACATAATTAGAATAGTTGGTCCTAAAAAGGACCGAATTGATAAAAATCATATTGAACGGGTGATTGAAGAATTAACCGATTTAACAATTATTTATTACCCAGAGTACGCTCGATTGCGGTGGTCTTATTGTTACTTCAAATTTCGTGAAGGCTTCCACGATGAACTTCATAAAATGACTAATCTTTTACTTTTCAATAAAAATTTAAATTTTACATACTGTTACTTTTAGACGATATTTCGAGTCAGATTTGTTTAGTAATAACTGTACTTAATATATAGTCTCTTTGTGAAATGAGCTTGTAATATCGGTTTACAACACATATATGGATAATAAGAAAATAAACAGGTTAAAATGTGACAACAAACTGCTATATAACAGTACGAGACAATATTCATAAGCTATCAGCTGTAAAAGTCATTGCCTTTTTTCCTGTCGTATCATATTTTAACATATCATATTTTGAGTGAAATTGATCCTAAATTCGTCTAATAATATTAAGTTTTTAAAACAGCTGTGTTTTTATGCTCATTCGTTCACCTTTTGTAAAGCAGTCTGTGTAAATATAAGGGATTTATATAATCTTTTCATTTCGTACTCTTTTCGTTTCATAATTATAGTTTTCTTGCTTTTATTTTCTATGGTAATACATATACATACCCAATTCAAAAGGGTGAAAATCAGCGAGTTCTAAATTGAACATAAACATTATTCTCTCTTTCTCCCTATACCTTATATAAAGATCATCGACATCGTATAGTCCGAACGCAACAAGATTCTATTGCCTTTTCTTATTTTTTTTCTCCTCATTCCTATTGAAAATAAAGCCACGTAAATTCCGTTTATAAAAGTTATGTCAATATTTCTGAAGTGCCTTTCCTAGGATAATTATTTAAGCCTAGTTCGTTTGATTACATGCAATTGATTTGATAGTCCACAACAGATAAGTATTGATTGTAGGAAGGATAGCAGGTGTTGATAAATATGATGGGTCGATAGATAGTCCCGTTATTCCTAAATCTAACCGTATGTTACCTCCCCCTTCATTTGTGGAAGTCCTAAGGGCATTTTTTCTCTTGGGGCATCCTCCCAATTTAACTTGGCAATGCAGTAATTATAGAGTCTTTGGATAAAGCCAGCGCAACTTTAGCATTGAGATTTAGTTTCTTGTACGACGTTGCTATCTTTATATATGTGTTTGACCTTGTAAGTCGGAAAATACCTCTGCTGGCTTTTCCAGCAATCCTGGTCTAATTAATACGTTCTCGTCACGTATCCACACATTAGCACTGGTTTGATCACTATTTTATATAAAATATCCTGATTTTAGAGATTCGAATTACACTTCTGGATTTAAATTGCCAAACTTAAATGGAGCTTCGCGGGGTCAGACTGCTAGACAAAAAGACCAACGTTGGAATACTACAATACAACATTGGAGACCTTACGAAAGTAAACGACCAAGAGGAAGACCACAGATGAGATGGGTTGATGATATTAAAAGAATAGCTGGAACAAATTGGAAATATGTTGCTCAGGATAGAGACCGATGGAAGGAGTTAAGAGAGGCCTATGTCCAAATGTGAACGACACAAGGCTAAGAAGAAGAAGAAGATGCTTTTTAGCAAGTTGGTACTTGCTCTTACTTCTAAATTGACAGATCAGCTGTTTAACTGCCTGTACTGAACTTTCTTCTTTATTTTGCAAATATATATATGAAAACTAATAAAACTCTGGCATGCCGTTGATTAAAATATTGGATACCCTATACTATTGAATCAACGGAAATACTAAGATCACACGGGGAGAATATTATGGGTTATTTCTGGTTTCGTCATAATTTACACTGAAATTACTAACAAGAGAGTGCTCTCACTTCCACATGTCCAAATTGATATATAGTACCAACAGATGCTAGTTATATACCATCAGTACTAATAAAATGGAAACTATCAAATTAATGTCAATTTCTTTGAATAATCAAAACAATCGAAAATATATACCAAAACAACACAATAAAAGTAAAAGTAGAAGAAGAACTAACCGACCCTATTGAAGCTGGCAATATTTAGCTTCAAATAGCAATTTAAATTAAAGGACCAATTTGACAAAAATCATATTAAAGGGGTGACTGAAGAATTAGCCGATTAATTAATTAATCATTACCCTGGATATGCCCGATTGTGGTGGTCTTCTTAGTACTTAAATTTTCGTAAAGGCTCGTTCTTTCAACCCCGTAAGTAATGCCTAATGTTTTACTTTTTATTCAAAATTTAAATTTTACATGCCGTGTATTACTTTTTGACGATATTTCGAATTAGATTTGTATAGTAATAATTTAAGGTATTAAAGAGCCTCTTTGTGGAAAATAAATAAGTTTGTGATATGGTTCGCAACTCATAGGTATATAGATAATAAAAAAATAAACAGTTAAAATAAGTGTAAAAAATTTTAACTCTATACATCGGCGCCATTGTTCAGGTGATGGGTTTATCACAGATATCAAAGGTTACATTTTAATTCAAGGTTCTATTTGCGTATTTTCAATATTAAAAGAGTAGGAAAAGACATGTTTATGCTTTTATTATTTTTTTAAATCTATTCTATTTCCTTTCTAGAGTTCCGTCTTTTTTGAACGACCTGTGTTCTTTTTTCAATTGGGCACTTGTCCAAGGCTATGACAAATACTCTCTCCTCTGCTATTCTACATTAATATGACTGATTCATTATTTTCTCTAAACACTCTGTCCTCTGCTATTCTACAATAATATGACTGATTCATTTTCTCTTTCTTGCAGCTATTTTAATGTTTATCCTGTGTATCTTTTTCTTCTTCTTCTTCTTCTTCTTTTTATATAGACATGACTCTGTCTGTTTTTCAATGTGCCTCCAGTAATTTGCCGTTCCATGGTTTTCGTGGTCTTCCTACTGATCTTCTTCCTATTGGGTAGCCTTCTCTTGCCGTCTCTAATACTCTATTTGTTGTCATTCGACTTATATGATCGTTTCATTCTACTCTTCTATTTCTTAACCAGTTTTTGATGTTCTCCACCTTGCATCTACGTCGTATATCTGTACTTCTAGCTCTGTCCCATGGTGTCTTACCATCAATTTTTCTAAGTGTTTTATCTCTGCTGCTTCTATGTGTTCTATGACCTGTGTCAGGTCTTGTTTCTGCTGCGTATGTCATTATTGGTCTGATAACTGTTTTGTAAATTCTGCCTTTGGTTTCTTTCCCGATATTTTTATTTCTTCATATTTTTCATTTAGGCAGCCCGCGTCTCTGTTTGCTCTATTCAGTGGATCTTCCACATCAGTTTCGAGCTTTCCGTAGCTAGATAATGTGATACCTAGATATTTAAACTCCATCACTTGTTCTATTAGCTGACCTTCCAGCTCCAATTAAGATCTTAGTAAACTTGCTGTTATAACCATGCATGTTGTCTCTTTTGGAGAAATTAACATGTTAAATTTTCTGGCGGTTATATGAAATTGGTGTAGCATACGTTGTAAATCATCTTCACTTTGAAAGAATAGTATTGCGTCGTCTGCATAGCAGATTATTTTAATTTGTTTTTCTCCCATTTGGTATCCTCTTTTATTTCTTACTTTTTTATTATTTCATCCATAATTTGGTTGAACAACAGCGGACTCAGGGAATCTCCCTGTCTTATCTCATTGCCAGCTTCAATAGGGTCGGTTAGTTCTTCTTCTTCTTTTACTTTTATTGTGTTGTTTTGGTATATATTTTCGATTGTTTTGATTATTCAATAAAATAGACATTAATTTGATAGTTTCCATTTTATTAGTACTGATGGTATATAACTAGCATATGTTGGTACTATATATCAATTTGAACATGTGGAAGTGAGAGCACTCTCTTGTTAGTAATTTCAGTGTAAATTATTACGAAACCAGAAATAACCCATAATATTCTCCCCGTGTGATCTTAGTATTTCCGTTGATTCAATAGTATAGGGTATCCAATATTTTAATCAACGGTAAGCCAGAGTTTTATTAGTTTTCATATATATATATATATATATATATATATATATATATATATATATATATATATATATATATATATATATATTGCAAAATGAAGAAGAAAGTTCAGTACAGGCAGTTAAACAGCTGCTCTGTCAATTTAGAAGTAAGAGCAAGTACCAACTTGCTGAAAAGCATCTTCTTCTTCTTAGCCTTGTGTCGTCCACGTTTGGACATAGGCCTCTCCCAACTCCTTCCATCGGTCTCTATCCTGAGCAACATATTTCCAATTTGTTCCGGCTATTCTTTTAATATCATCAACCCATCTCATCTGTGGTCTTCCTCTTGGTCGTTTACTTTCGTAAGGTCTCCAATGCTGTATTGTAGTATTCCAACGTTGTTCTTTTTGTCTAGCAGTCTGGCCCGCGAAGCTCCATTTAAGTTTAACAATTTTTGTTGCTATGTTCTCGACTTTTGTTTTTGATCTTACCCAGTCGCTCCTCTTTTTATCTGACAGTCGTATACCTAACATTGCTCTTTCCATTGTTCTTTCTGTTGTGGCTAGTTTATTCATGTTTGCCTTGGTTAGGGTCTAGGTTTGCATTCCATATGTCATGATAGGAAGGATGTATTGGTTGTGCACTTTGCTCCTCAAGTATTGGGGTATTTTGCGGTTCTTAAGCATCCAACTAAGTTTTCCAAATCCTGCCCATGCTAGTCTTGCTCTTCTAGTAATTTCCGCACTTTGGTTCTCTTTGTCAAGTCTCAGGATTTGGCCTAGGTAGATTTACCTTTTGGCATGAAAAGCATACCAAACACAAAAGGGATAATAAAATGTACTGCACAAACTATTGCGATATAAGATATATATATAAGCTATATATCTGTTAATTATTAGGATATACAGTATTTTTTCTAATACACCTGGAACGATTGAGTGAATAGGTGAACTATCAAATAGGAGGAAAACTGTCGACTTATTTTCAAATGTACTGCAAAGTGCTTTAAAAAATTTAAACGAATTAGCGTAACATCTGTTTTGAAAACTAAATATTATGAGACGAATTGGGGATATTATATTACACAAACTAAACCGCTTGCCTACAAAAAATATCAGGAAAATATGATACGGCGAAAACGACTAATGACTTTACAGCTAATTGCCACATAAGTATCAATGTAACTATAGCTCACAAAATGGGTTCAATTACATTGCAATTTTTAAATTTTTCGTGATAAAATGAAGTGATTGATTGTTGTTTTGAAAGGGTAAGTTGTTTTTTATTTTTGTATTCCTATCATCTGATATTGTAATATCAACAACATTTTTCATAATATATTCTGAAATGCGCTTTCTATTACTGATAACGAACAAAAGTTTTTTTAACTTCTCGTTAATATAATTATGTAGGAATTTAAATTTTTATCTTGTTCTTACTATAGTGCTAAAGCACAAATGAATTTATAGTCTACCGTATTTTTTCCTAGTGGTCATAGTTTTTAATTGTAGTATAGCTTATGTGTTTATAATAACTAGCACATAGAAAATAATAAAATTTTGTAGCCTGTGCTTTATGTTTATTATCCTTTATTGTATTGGAACATCTAGAAGTATAGTAATACATTTTAATTGTTGAACAAAAGAGAAAATAAAAACACTTTTTGTGGTGTGCCACTTAACCATACACAAAATCGTACACAAATAGTCAAATGGTAGTAAAAGTTTCCGATATAGGCCGCCAGACGGCAAAGCATCGCCGCGCTCGATGTCTATACTATGAAATGTTTTTCATATAGTCTTCGGATCAGATTTTTTCAAAACATTAAATTACATCTTTTTGTCTTTCTTTATTTAGGCTAACCGCTACTGTTTTTTTCTTCAGCGTTTCTTCTTAATCTACATTAATGTTATATTTACAATTCTTTCTGGAACGAGCTATAATTTTTCTCAAATAACCATTTTGTGTGGTTTAGTCGCCTTACGGTTTAGCGTGCTTTGGCTCTTTAAAGTCCCTTTTCATATTAATATCGTTTGAGAAATTTTTCCCAGATGACTAAATAAATTTCTTTAACATACAAGAGAGAGGACGTAGAGTAGGGCATAACGTAACTTAGATGTTGAATGAAAACTGCAAATTGCTGCTTAGATTGATAAATACCACTCCTCATACCTAATATCTTTTGTACCCATCTTTGCTGTGTTGGGCAAGATTTAGTATTGGTGACGTACATGATCTTTCCTGTCTATAGCAACTTTTGTCTTTTAATTTGAGTTTTTCTTCTGTTTTACCTCTTGAGCAGTATTTTGTAAAGCTGACAAAATAAATATGTTGACCGATAGCTTTTGTGGTCGTTGGAGTTTTTGCCAGGTTTAAGCAAGGCAACAACTTTGTCTTTGCTTTGTTTGTCTGAAGACTTTGGATATCAGTAACTGTTGTATTTTTGGTCCAAATTTTATAATAAGCTTTGTGCTCAGATCTTCAGTCAGTGCCCTACTATTCTTCATTATATACGTAGATAGTGGATCCAAGCTCAACATCGTTAAACGGTTCCTTCAGCTGACTGGTTTTGTCCTCTCTCATTTTAAGTTTTTCTTTGCTTCTTTGCCGGCAGAGATAGCACTTTTACATTTATTATGTGATTTTCAGCGATCAGCTTAATACCAAATACACTATTTTTTGCCCTCTATGTATTTTCTGCACTAGAAATACGTCACATTTGTGCTAAGCGCATATGTCTGATAAGGTTAAGTAAAGTAAAGTGTCTTTATCTCTAGATATGCCCTTAATATTTATAGACATTATTAGAATAATTGATCCTTAAAAGGACCGATTTGACAAAAATCATATTGACCGGGTGATTCTGATTAGCCGATTAATTAATTATTCATTACCCAGGGTACAACTTATTACGGTGGTCTTATTTGTACTCAAATTTTCGTAAAGGCTTTTCTTTTGAACCCCATAAGAAATGGCTAATTAACTTTTCATTAAAAATAATTTTACACACTGTTACTTTTAGACGATATTTCGAATCAGATTTGTATAGTAATAAGTATAGTTAATATGGAGTCTCTTTGTGAAAAGTAAATGAGTTTGTAATATCGGTCACAACTCATATATGAATGATAAGGACATAACGGTTAAAATAAGTGCACAGAATTTTAACTAAATATATCGGCGCCATTGTTTAGGAGATGGATTTATCCCAGAGATTAAAGGTTAAATGTATATTCCAGGTTCTATCTACGTATTTTCATTACTAAAAAAGTATATTTAAAATAAAGGCCTTAAGATATATTTAGATTCTATGGAAATTAGAATCTATGGAAATTAGCAAATTAAAAAATACATACATAATTATTCTGAATGACAAAATTGAGACAAACAGTTGCCCCAAGTATTGTTTATATTGTAAAGGTTATCGTCATAGTATAGTCAGAACGCAACAAGGTTCTATTGGATTTTCTGCTTTTTGTCTCCTCATTCCTATTGAAAACTTAGCCACGTAAATAACGTTTTAAAAATATATATCAATATTTCTGTAGTGCCTTTCCTAAGATAACTTTTTTTAAGCCTACTTCGTTTGACTACATGTAATGGATTTGATAGTTCCCAACAGATAAGTATTGATTGTAGGTTGGATAGCAGTTGGTTGTACAGGCATGTGTTGATAAATATGATGGGGCGGTAGGTAGTCCCATTATTCCTAAATCTGACCATATGTTACCTCCCCTGTTGATTCGTGGACGTCCTAAGGGCATTTTTTCTCTCGGGGCATTCTCCCAGTTTAACTTGGCAATGCAATTATTAGAAAGCCTTTGGATGTAGCCAGCGTAACTTTGGCGTTGAGATTTAGTCTCTTGTATGACGTTGCTATCTTTATATATCTGTTAGACCTTGGCATTAGTTCCGGTTCGGTATTGGTTAGTATTCGGACCTTTGTAAGAGGATGGCTTTGTAGATCTGATGGCTTTTCTAGTAATCCTGATCTAATTAATACCTAAGTTTTACTTACATTGTTTTGTCAGCGTTCTCGTCACATTTTCAGTCAATAGCACTGGTTTATTCACTGTTTTATATATCCTGATTTTAGGGATTTGTATTAGGCTTCTGGATTTAAAAGTGTTATGTGGGTTATATTTACATCAGTTAGCTACCTGAATATATACCCTAATTTAATAATAAATATCTGGGAGCTTACATCAACAAAGAATTAGATTCAGACTAAGACTAAATGGCAAGGGCAGCGTTCTTAAAATTCAAGCAATTGTTCTGTGACAAAAATCTTAATACTGCGCTGAGACTGAGGTTTGTTGAATGTTACGTCTGGTCTCAACTATTGTAAGGAGTAGAAATATGGACAGTAAAAGCGCAAATAGTTAGGAAGCTTCAAGCCTTTGAATTTTAGATATACCTGGAACACATACTAAGGAATATAAAGTCTTCTGCAGGCCATCATGCAGGGTAGAGTCGATGGCAAAAAGGGAATAGGTAGAAAGAGGAAGTCATGGCTGCGAAATATTCGTGACTGGACAAACATGACTGTAGACGAATTATTCCACGTTGCAAAAGACAGAGATACTTTTAGAAATGTGGTCGCCAACCTCCGTTAATGGGGACGGCATAGGAAGAAAAATAATGATACGCTAAACAAAAAAAACAGAGATGAAGATAGGCGCCAAGAAACTCTGTGTTATAAAACAGTTGAATAAAATACAGATTCTCGATTCAAATATTCAAAAATTTAATGAACAGCTTACTAAAATAGAAATAACGTCTATTTAAAATGCAATTCATTAATGGCTCAAGGTACAAAGCAGTCCTAGCATCTGCTAATGATATTGATCTTATAAGAAACTCTCTCTGCAAACGACATCTTCAACAAAGTGAAGAGAGCACGAAAAATGTTTTACTTAAAATCAACAAAATAAAAACCAAATACAAGCGAATCAACAGAAGAAAGCAATTCAATACAGAGCATAATTCACTTAAGACCTATTTTAATACATGAATGCGAATCATGGACAATGACTAAAACAAATAAGGAAGAACTCCGAATATTTGAAAGAAAAATAATAAGAAAACTTTTTTAACCTCATTATCATATTGCTACAAATCCGTATAGAATAAGAACACATACTAAATAAAGAAAGCTCTTATAAATATATTGTTTAGGAAAATAAATCGCTTAAGGTAGATCAGACACATGCATAGACGCCAAGATGTCAAACTTGGTTAAAAAACGTAAACTAATTTTTGAAACCAAATTCAGTATTTTGCTTTAATCTGTGCCTTCTAAGAATTGCAAGGAAAAACAGACGTTGATAAAACTGTTTGTTATTAGAGACATGGGGAATCTAAAAATTGCATTCCAAAACATATCTCCTCAACTAAGCAAAAATCGTTAACGAATTGGTTTCTAGTACTCGTACAGAGTATATCGGAATAAAAGGAAAAAGACAGTTAAGCAAGAAGAAAAGTGCAAGCATTTACGTTTTAAGGGTGAAAGGATGTGCGCCCCATTTTTAGCTGACAAGCTTGCGGAGCATACTATTTCTGGTCCTTAGTTTGCCTTTTAGTTTTAAACAAGATTCTGTGATTGACAACGTGCGATATAAACTATCTACAAGGTATTTATAGGAAATTCAGAGTTCAAGGATTTCATCACACTATTGGATGTTCAGTTTTGTGAAAGCGCCTGTGTTGGGAAAATTGAAGGAGTGTTCCTAAGATTTTCGGATTTTGGCTTAAAATTAAATCGTAGTTCATTTTTATTATATTTAAGGCATCTACTAGATTTTTTTCCACTCCAGCAACAAAAGTTTTTGGTTGTGCAATGTATGGTCTACATGAAAATCCTAGTATCTACTGGTATCTGTTGATCATTTGTGTAAATGTAATACAGTGTAGGTTCCATTACGCTACCCCAAGCGAGACCGTTTGTCTGCGTTCTCCATATTACCATTGAATGATACGAAAAATCTTCTGTTCTGTAGATATACGCGGATAAAACGATGTTTACAGTTTGTCATACAGTTTTTGGAGAAATGTCCTCTAATTTAATGTGTCGTAGGCGGCATTTAGATTGACAAATACCACCCCTGATACTTGATATCTTTCGTACCCGTTGTTGCTTTTTGCAACAACGGGTACGTTATTACGTACGTTATAAGTATTACGAATAAAAATAAATAAGCAAGAAGAATATAAGTGAACCATATTTAAAATAAGTGACAGAAAAAAGAATATTATATATACATTTACTTCTAAATTAAAAATAAAATACTCGTATGCCTGATAACGAAAGATACAAAATTTACAAGCGACAAAGTATTTTTTAAAACAACCGAACATATTATATGTAATAATTGTAATAGATATGTTGGCTATAATCAAATTACCATAAAGTCACCGAAATATTTTATCTGAGTAATGATTCACTACTGATTGCTACGTTACGTTATACGATACATTTATAGTTAAAAGCGAAATTAGGTGTTATGCCTCCTTATTATTTTAGTATCTGTTACAAGTTACATACTAAAGTATTATAGTAAGATATTGAATTCCCTACATTTAAAAATTGAAATATTGAAATTAGACAGTAAAAAATTATAATTTTAAGATTGATTTACAAATTATTATAATTTAAATTTTACTACTTTATGAAACAAATATTGTACATCATAAAACGTAGCAATCGAAACATCGGAACGTACATTTATATAATAAATTTTTCAGTGTCAATGCATTAAAAAAATACTAATACATAAAAATTGTCTTTTCCAAGCTTATAACAGACACTAACTTAAGTTTAAAAATAATTAAAGCAAGTAATATAAATTACCACCATAAAATATTTAACTACATTAACCAAGTATTTGTGAAATTTCGGGATGACTAAATTGATTGATATTTAAATAAATTTCAAGTTCCAAAACGTACCTGCTGTAAAATTTAAAAATCTACGACTAATCAAATTATTGGCAACATCGGAGGAGTTTAGTTGTGTACGGGGAAGAATACATACGGATCCCAAAAGTGTTTTACCCTATTACGGAGTTCATTTAATCCTACGTGATGGTCGGAGTCTACATAAAGCGCTACCCAGATAATAATATACACGGTGTATATTCTCCTGGAGTTAGTATAATACCGTTTTAGTACGGGGCCCACATTAACCGCTAGATCTATATATATATATATATATATATATATATATATATATATATATATATATATATATATATATATATATATATATAGGACAAATGGGAGGACAAATTTGTCCTCCTAGGCCATATATTTGGCCATTTAATTTAATAAAGCGATAGCGGCTTTCGCTAAAAGATTATATCTTTTACACATTTCGCATAGCGCAGAGGATTCAGAAAACGATATTATCATATCGTTTTCGTTCACGGCCGCCAAAGCAGGTGGCGCCTTTGTAGCTAACTACTGTTGTAGAGAAGTTTTGGGAGACACTCGTTGGACTTTCCGAGTTTCAATTTGTATCAGCCCAAAGTGTCTGATGAGGCTGGGCTAGGCCGAAATGATCATAACACTTTATTGATACCGATTCGAGCACGGGAAGTTTAACGAATTTGTCCTCCTAGGCCATATATTTGGCCATTTAATTTAATAAAGCGATAGCGGCTTTCGCTAAAAGATTATATCTTTTACATATATATATATATATATATATATATATATATATATATATATATATATATATATATATATATCGGTTATAAAACGTCTTGCGACGTTGTCCGATGCCTAATTTCCATCACACTCTATCATCCCATTGGCCCTCTCTAAGATCTCTTGCGCTCATTGTCTTCGTTACTTCCTCTCTCCAAGATTTTTTGGGTCCTCCTTTCTTTTTGCGGTTTGGTGGTATCCATTGCATAATTAGTTTTGGGAGTCTTGAGTTATCCATCCTCTGTATCCTCTCTCTCTCTCTCTCTCTCTATATATATATATATATATATATATATATATATATATATAAGAGGGTGGTACTGTTAACTGTTCATTTAAATATCAAGTGATGATGCAGTCTATTTGGCCCAAAGACAAAGAAATCTCTTTGACTTACTGTCAGGCTTTCGAATTTATTTTCAATTCTTTTTCAAATAAATCTGTTGACAATAAGTAAATATAAAAATTATGTAGTTATAAATATTAGTTTTTTACTTCCTAATCGTGAGATTACAAATAAGTTTGGTTTTAAAAAGCGCACAATCACACACATATTCAAATTTTTTTTTCCTTACAATTATATTATCATGTTTGGTTGATTAACATACATATATAAATAGTATACAGCTCTTTTATTTGGAAAGCAAAACCAGTAACAATAGTTTTTATTATTAGTTTGATTGTCGATGAAAAATAAATTAGTTCAGTCAATTTATCTCAAGCATATATGAATTTTTGGGATGTCGATAGAAAATGAGATTATGATGTTATGCCAATTGTTTGTTGATATGTTAATATGTAACAGTACATGTTTCTGCCCAATGGCGGATCCAGAAATTTTTGTCCGGGGGGTCATGGGTCTTGAGGGTGATTTTAATACAGGATTTAAATTTTTGCACCTTTCAATGGCTGATCCCCAGAAATATTTTGTCGGGGAGGGGGGGCATGGGTCTTGAGGGTGATTTTGATATAGAATTAAGATTTTTGCACCTTTACGATTGATATAATTTGTGCCTCATGTAAGGGAACCATTTTCTCAATAATTATTTTAAGCGATATATTAAACAAATGAAAAGTTATTAAAACAAAAATACCCTACGGGTGCAAAGAAGGGTACAACATTAAGGGATCTTAAACTTAAACAAAAAATAATATTTAAACCCACATACTCTATGACAGTAAAACCAAGCGTACAAGACTATTAAACCAAAGGAAAGTTATTAAAATATAAATATTGAAAAATCAAGGACTGTCAATTTAAACTAGTTATTTTAAAGACAATTTAAACCCACCTATCCTATAGCTACAAAATCAAGAACAAACCAAGGATAAAGAAGTAGAAACCAAAGTTAAGTAATTTAAATGCAATAACTCAATGTAAGTGTAAACATTAATTATTGTATTTAACATTCCTAATAAACTCTATCTTATCGTTGGATATCCGATATCAATTTGTAAAAACATTAATTTATTCCTTATTACGATACGGAGTGGAAACATGGACTCTCGGAATTACAAGTGTGAGGCGTATAGAAGCCTTAGAAATGTGTGTTTTTCGAAGAATGCTGAAGATTTCGTGGACAGAGCACGTGACCAATAACGAAGTGCTGAGAAGAATGAGGACTGAAGAAGAACTCCTAAATATTGTAAACAACAGAAAAACGAGTTATCTAGGACATATTTACAGAGAAGAAAAATATAATTTTCTACGACTCATAATGGTAGGGAAAATAGAAGGAAAAAAAGGTCCAAAAAGAAAAAAATGCTCCTGACTGAAGAATGTAAGAGACTGGACAGGCATGGACCCACATTCGATACTAAGAACAGCTCAAGATAGAGAGCAATTTGCTGTAGTTATAGCCACCCTTCTGTAATGAAGAAGAAACCTTAAGAATTAGTGTAAACAGCATTTTATTTAAATTGATTTATTCAACAAAAAACATAATATAATTAAAGAATAGTTATTTCTATAATTAGGCATAATAGGCTATAAGCGAGTAAAATATTTTTATACTCGGTATTGAAATTTTTCTCACAAATTGTCAGCAACAGCCGACAACGAGTGGTAAATAAAAGTTCAGTAATTAAAAATACTATAAGAATAAGATAAGTAAATATTATATAATTTCATAAAAATGTATTCTTTTCGCCTATCCGATTTAGCAAATCGCTGTATGATTGCATCAACATCTAGAGAAATTTCAGGATGCACATTGATGAGTGCTAAACCAGTTAACCTTTCCGCAGAAGTTCTATTTCTAAGCCAAGTCTTTAGACGCTTAAGCCTAGAACGCTCTGTTGTTGCTGCACTGACTGGCAGTGTAATTAATATTTGCAGAAATATTCTGATATTTGAATACATATAAACATCGCAGTTTTCTAATACTTCTAAAATACAATCAGGAAGTTTTCCATTATTTTGTACAACTCTTTTCCACTTTTGAATCCACAGTGAAAACTCTTGTTCTACTGTGGAATATGCAGTAAGTAGTTGGTCCAATAATATCCTGGAAGGTGTCAACAATTTTTTTTAATGAAACTTTATCTTCTGGTGTGTTATCAGTTTTAGGTAAAACAACTCGAAGATTAAATAGATTTATAACTTTTGGTGAAAGTCGTTCTTCTAAATCAGTTAAGATATTGTCTAAAAGGGGTAAATAAATAGATCTTCAGAAATATTCTCCGCAAGAGTTAGCAGGTTGGTTTTGACGACAGGTTTGACGAGAAACTTTACGAGGCATCTTCAATATAATGTCTAGTTGTTTCGCTATTTCCTTTATTTCATAGTAAAGTTTGCTAAAAACACATTCAGCATTTGATCTTTTATTTTGAAGAATGCATTTAGTGTCCTCTATGGCCTCAGTAGCCTTCTTTAAATCTAATTTTGGTGACTGAAGAAGACGATTAAGTGAAACAGTTGTACCTAAAACATCACTAAGACAAACTACTGATATAAGAAATTCTGAGCTCCTAATAGTTTGCATAAATGAAAATGCATCAGCTGACATTTTACTGTCCTTCCACCTAGAGGTTGTTTCAAGCGTTGTATATTTTGATGATTAATTCGCCCTGGAACTGAAAATGACCTTCATGCTTTTCAACCCAACGAGTTTCACAAATACCTTGGACAGCAGCCCCCAGTTCCTTTATTTGTATTCACTAACGTATCAGACAGAGCTAATGCAACAACAATATTCAGTTTGATATTTATTATAAATAAATTATAAAATGTAGCACACAGTCTCAACAACTATAATACATATTCAAATTACAAACAACAAATTCGGAGACAAAACTGAAGATAAGAAATACCTAATACAAAATAAAAATGTGCTGATTTCGTACGAAAAGTCATGTCATGTACGTTGAATGAGCAATAATCTGTGGGTGGTAATTCTATCTCATCGATAATCGAACGATTCTCTGCAACTCAAATGACGAATTGACAAATTTTGAAAATCGCGTAACTCTGAATTTGCAGAAGTCTGGGTAGCGTTAGTCGAGCTATTACTGTATTCAGAATGGTTGATTTTTTAAAAGAGCAATGTAAAAAGGCTTCCGCATAATTCTACACTTACCCTTAGAATAAATGAGTTTGAATCATTTTAACTCTTAACTTCCTGCTAATAGGGTTGATGGGTTTTAAATTATTTTTTTAGGATTATTTGATTGATATTTAATTTTGTTTGGAGGGGGGGTCATGACCCCCTTGACCCCCCCCCCCCTTGGATTCGCCACTGAGACCCGGAAGATATAGGCTAGATATGAAGTTTTTAAGAACAGTTACAAAATAACACATCTAAGGGACGAACTGAAAATACAATCCACATTGGAGTTTATAGAAAAGAGACAGCTGAGTTGGTGGGTTTATTTATATCGGAAGAAGAATACCGTTCCATTGAGAAGAGGGTGAGAAGCAAAAATATTAAAAAACAAAAAAAGGTAAAGACCAAGTCAGACATAGGATGAAGTCATCGAGAAGATACTGGAGAGAAGAGGAGTGACATGAACAGACGCAAGAAGGTTGAGGCCAAACCGCAAAGAATGGAAGAAATTTGTTAAGAAGTAAATTAAACCTTACACCATCAATTAATACCCATATTAGTCTGCCACTGCTTCTACGAATGCTTTGTTACGTATAATTTAAACAACATTGGAGAAATGGATTGATTTGCCTTGAGATACATTCTCTAAAGATTTTTACATTTCGAGTTAAGTCTAGGCTTAAACTACAGTGTTTAAATAACGCAGTAACTTTATTAAGAAACCTTAATCTCCAAGGTGTCTTAGGGCAATTGCTTCTTCGTTCAAGGGTTCAAAAGAAATCCACTAACCGATAAATATTCTGTATTGGTGCCAGGTATTCATTTATTAAACTGAGAATATCTCCAGGTATTTGACCCTCTCATACATTGCGTCCACTCCAGTGGACAGATTTTTTTAACTCAAAAAAATATATTTTAATTATATGAAACTTGTGCAAAATGCATGAAATCTCTTTCAGTTATTAAGATATAAAAAAAGAATATTTATGGTTCGTTATTTTGTTCAAGGGATCGCCCTTGAACAAAATAGGTACATCCTGAAGTAAACTAAATGTTATGTAATAAGAATAAAACAATAACCTTAAAAAAACTGAACAGTTTATTCATACAATCTAATTTAACATTTAAGAATCCTCGAAGAAAAAATCAAATTCTAAAATAAATTATATTAAACAATTTGACGGAAAATTAACAAAATCTTTTAAAATTTTTAATAAAATCGTATAAATGATCGTAAAATCGATATTGAACCTTTGTCCTAAAAAAAGAATTGGACAAAACAATATGAGATCATTTCTTACCTGATTACCTGATAACTATAAATATAACAAAAAGTACAATGTATTTAATACCTAGATTATTGGCAGAGAACACCAATTATATTATTAAACAAAATAATTTGTAATTTGATGAAATCAAATGGAGTCTAAAATTATCATATCAATCATTTACTTAACTTAAACATTGCCATATTCCAAAAGTATGACCCGCAGATAGGTTGCAACCAACCATATGAATGTCCTCTCAATACAGGAGCGATCTGTTCCAACCATAAAAATATCCATCAGAGAGAACTACTCAAATCTCTACATTTAAAAATTCACCGGTATCAGGTGAGATCTCTAAAATAAACTTACTAATCTTTCCTGTGGGCAACTTAAAAGGCCTACAGAAAAACATGTAGTGGCGCACTCAGGGGGGTTTTGGGGGTTAAAACCTCCCCAGGTCCCTATTCCGACACTGTTACTCACACATTTTAGGGACTCAAAATAGAGGTAACATCATAAAAAAAAATCGGTGACCAACCAAAACCCCCCCCATAGAAAAATTCTAGGTGCGCTACTGTGGGCATTCGCCCCTGACCTAACTGCGTTATTTCTACAAGAAAAAGAAACAAAACTTGTTATCACATAAAAACAATCTTCTTCTTCTTCACGTGCCATCTCCGCGACGGAGGTTGGCAATCATCATGGCTATTCTGATCTTAGATGCTGCTGCTCTGAATAGTTCAATTGATGTGCATCCGTACCATTCCCTCAAGTTACGCAACCATGAGATTCTTCTTCTTCCTACACTTCTCTTGCCCTGGATTTTCCCTTGTATAATCAATTGAAGTAGGTTGTATCTCTCATTACGCATAACATGCCCCAGGTATTGCAGCTTTCGTGTCTTGATGGTTTCCAATACTTCCATTCTTTTGTTGAAAAACAATCTAAAAATCTATAATTCTTACAAATGCTGTAGTTCAAACTGTAGACTGAATTTGAAAAGTAAAAATCTGTAGAGAATTTATATTAAGGTAAATGAGGAGTGTCTACTGCTCCCATAAAAGGAAGTGTCTATTGGAAGAATTAATGCAAACAGAGTTCGAAATATGTTTGAGATATTGAAATTAAATTTAACGACAAATTAAATATGTTACATGAATTGGTAGACAATTAGATTTTTATATAACAATAAAACACTGACAACTTTGTTTTCAAAACTTTCACAAAATTTATTATAATATTTTATCACTACAGCTGTTTCGGCTGAGTGCCTTTCTCAAGTGATCTATTTTTGAATGTGTTTACAATTTATTGTCTTTAACGAAATATGTTGAGGAGGGGAGAACTGTTTGTCTCAAGTTGGTCACTCAGATTTATGTCTGTGTTTTTGAATTTGTTAATTTCCGTAGATTCTAATAAAAATAGCTTAAGGCCTTTATTTTGAATGTGAAGAATTTGAAATTTGTTATTAAAAGAATAATTATGATCTAGAAGGTGAAGTGCGTTGTAGAATCTGTTTTCCTATTATTGAAAGCTATTTTAGGTTCTGCTATACGTTTGTTAAAGGTTCTACCAGTTTGACCGATGTAAGTTTTTGGGCGGTCGCCCCATTTAAGTTTGTTTACACCACTGTGTAGTGCTTTTTATTTTGGATCTTGTTGTTTTTAATATATTGGCCTAAGTTGTTGTTTGTTCTAAAAGCTGGTGTTTTTTTTCTTTCTTTTTTATGTGTTTGGCTATATTTGTTGTTATTTTGCCTGTATATGTAATCGAGCAGAAGGTGCTGGGTTTTTTCTCTGATAGTGGAAATATTAATTTAAGGGCTTTCTTGTGTAGTTTTTGATTTAAAATTTTTTTAATTGTTTTTTTTTGTTGTACCCATTGTTTACTGCTATTTGCTTAATGATATTTAATTCTCTCTCAAAGTTGTATTTTGACATCGGAATTTCTATATTAGTCTAACATACTATGCTAGACTGCCAGTTTATGTTGTGTAGGATGGGATGATGAATTGTGTATAGTCGTGTCAGTATGGATTGATTTTGTTCTGTTTCTATTGTAAATTCAATATGACTATTAATATACGATAAAAATTAATCAAGTTGTCTGTTAGTTCCTGTAAAACATACCAGTACATCGTCTACGTATCTCCACCAATATAAAAATAAAAAATAAATACCTACCGCCTACCTACATCTTACTAGCTGGAGCACAGAGGTTGAGTTGATTTTCGATTAATAGCGTAACAACAACAGGTAAAATTTTTTTAGAGTAACAGTATGCAACATTGCCTTAACCCCATTTTTTTGATTGAGAAATCTTAAGTTAGGTTGAAATTCTGAATACGTACTGTTTCTATCTGGTTCCAATAAAGACATAGAGGCGATAAATCTTATTTCCTTGGTATCAAATCCGAACTCTTAGATATTTATCATTAGTTCGAATTTTATGTTATCGAATGTTTTTTCATAATTGATAAAATAGAAAAAAACAACCTGTTTTTTTATTTCAACAATTCTGTATTAATGTTTGCAAAATAAAGATCGCCCCTCTTGTTCTAAGTCCATTTTTGAAACCAAACTCACTCTAGCCACTATTTGTTTCATTAAGTAACTTAAGTGTTTCTACATACATATCATCTGGTTCTGGATCTTTGTTACTTTTTAATAGTTTGATAGCGTCTTGGTTTCCCTCATAGAGTTCTCCATTAAAATTATTTATGTATGTTTTTTAATTTATCTTTGTCAGGTTCTATTTCTTCATTCTGATTTTTCAGGGCATTTTTTTATCATTATCTAATTTATATTTTTCTTATTTTTTATTTGTAACATATTTGTATTCTTGTAATTTATGTTGTCCTGGTTTGAACATTACTCTTTTCTTGTTCTCCATTGTCGAAAATATTTCGACTTTGGCTTTGGCTTTTATCGTGAGGGGCTGTTGGCTATGAAGTTTCTACCAATACAGTTGCTAGTTTTGTATGAATTTGATTCAGGTCTTGATTATTTTCT
Source organism: Diabrotica undecimpunctata (assembly GCF_040954645.1). NCBI lineage: Eukaryota > Metazoa > Arthropoda > Insecta > Coleoptera > Chrysomelidae > Diabrotica > Diabrotica undecimpunctata. The sequence continues at coordinate 83,632,903 of NC_092810.1, read as the reverse complement.
GTAGGATCTTCAAATTTTTCCTTCAATGGTCTCTGATGTTATTCTCTTTTTCTGTTTTTTATTCTTTTAGTTATCTTATTTTTTTATTTTCAACTTTTTTCTCTCCAGTTTCTTGTTCACCTCTATTCTTGCAAGAAATGCTCGGTGGTCATATCCTGTGTTAAAGTGATTTAGAACTGTAACATATTTAATTGTTTTTTTGTAGTTTGTGAGTAAGTACAATCCTTGCTTTCAAAATACTTGGGCCATTCAAATGGTCTCCCAATTGTGGTGGCTTTTGTGTTCTGTGATCGTTAAAGAAATTAGCAGTGTATATTTTCCACGTGTTAAGTGTATCGTAGGGACCATTATTAGTTCATCTTGGTCATTATATGTTTTTTTGAAGATTCCAGCAATTTTCTTAATTTTGTTGTAGAGATTAAAGCTGTCATCGAGTTAATATAGGTTTTTAGCTTCGGTGCAAAGTGTAGTCATCCAAATTTCCTTTGCCGCTATAGTTTCTTTAACATTATACTCAACAACATTAATTTTAAATTCATTTTGATATCCTTCTTGGACCTACTTAAGCTTACACTGCCTGTGTTGTTCCATCATCTTTAATATTTCTTGTGTCAACGATTCATTCTTGGTAGTTGTCTTATTTTGGAGAAGAAAAAAATGCTCACATCATCAAATGATTCTTTTATGATAGTCCATGACTTTTCAACATCATCCAAAGGTCCCATATCACAAAACCTATTGTTTATTTCTTCTGTATATACCTCTCTTGTATCGTTATTTTTGAGTTTTTTAATGTTTAATGATGTATTTTGGTTCTTTCTTTTATCTGTCTCGAGCCTTAGTTTAATATTTGCAACTAAGGGATTGTGGTCGGATACTATGTCTGCTACAGGTAATTAGAATATCATTACTAATTAGTAACTGCCACGTAATTTATTTAATTCCGTATAATGCCCTAATGTCCATCTAAAGGCGACCACCGACTATTTGATATGACTAGAACTTTGTCTTAGCAGTACTGTATTATTCTATGCCCTCTGTCATTTCTATGACCAAGATAATAGTTTCCAATTAGGTGGCGTAGGCTTGTATAATATTTGTATTAACTTTTCCAAGCAAATGAATGAGTATGAAAAAAAAAAAAGATCTGTGCTATCACCGCCTGAGTAGTAAAGGGTTTTTTCACTAGTACTGATTATTCTCGAGCCTTCCCATTGCAAATGGCTTATGTCGGGTATGTCGATGTTAATTCTGCTAAATTAGATTTTGTAGTTTGCCTGCTGCAAATAAGCTTCTCACATTGCACGTAGCAATTTTGAATACCTTATCAAGTTTATATTCCGGGACATTCCTCCTACTCCTTCATTCAAGGCCTGCCCAAGTCTAGGGGCCATTTGTTTATCGGCCCGTTCCATCTCTATTCCTCTGACCTGCCCTTCTTTTCTCCAATGTGTGCGTATTAACACATCGTAATTGTCGTTTAAATATAATTTTATTTTCTTATTTATTTGTTCTAAATCTATTTTTATTTTAATTAAATCAAAAAGTGAAACTCGAACAAACCATGAAGTGGAGATATCCACTATATACACACTGTATATACACACGAACACCACGTGCCTTTTAATTAAAACAGTTAAAGTTTTACCGAGTATGCTGAGCAAAAATAAATATGCTGCTCCGTCCAGAAATGACAGGCACATACTTAGTAGAAGGTGACACGACAGGTACGCCAAGGATATACCGCCTGTCCAGAAATTACAGCACGAGATCAAAAAGATCGGTTTAGAGTCCAAAGGAACCACCGACGATCTAAGATGGCAAAGGGACTTTTTTAAATATCGCAGAGAACCGACAGGTGCGATCCCAAAATTCAAGCCTTCCAAAAATTCTGGACCAGACGTACTCACTGAAGAAATATCAATTATCAGAAAACATTTACAAGACCTAACAATACCCAGACAAATGTCGCAAGCAAAGCTATTAAACCAAGTACGGAAGCGGAACACGCACTTCGATAAAAAACATCAAGACACAGCTGACTTTATAAAAAGGATAGACGAATTAAGCCTGCCCTACGAGATCGATCAACAAGATCTTCTAAAAACATTGCCAGAATTACTAGGAGACCATGCATTGCTATGGTACCGAAACAGTAGCGAAAATTGGAAATCGTGGGCAGACTTCAGCGAAGATTTTAAGAATGCTCTCTATCCCAGAGGATATTTTCTGCAACTAGAGGAGCAAATCATAAATAGAAAGCACAAGCAAAAGTTGGCAGATAAATATATGACAGACATTCAAACATTAATTAGACGAGAAATTGCTTTTTCCAAAGATAAAAAATAAGCTTTCTATTTGTCGTAGAGACTTTAAAGATTTAACTTAATTACAAAAGTTATTCCAGAAAAATGAAGCCACAGAAGACTAAAAGACCCGAGTATATCAAAATCTTCGAACACAACGGGAATGTACAACCTCAAGGGAATACGATGCCAAAGGCACATGCTTTAGATATAAAATACCAGGTCACATCCGTAAAAATTGCAAAAACCCATGGAAAAAATTTTGTTCATAAAGTCTACAGCAGTAACCGCTATATAAGGCATCAGGAAAACGAATAACAGACTGGAGAAATAAGAATTGTCTCAGTCTGTGGAGCAAGATTCGACTCCATTCGTTCTCGCCGTTACACAGACAGCGAACAACGACTTTCTACTTTTTGCATCATTAACAATCGGGCGTAAAACAAGAACTCTCTAGAAAACTATAGCGGAAGAACAAAATTAGCGGACGGTACATCGATGGAACTAAATAAATTGACAGACCCGAGAAACATTCATAATAATGCCCAGATTAACAGAAGACGCTATACTTGGAGTTGCTATACAAATCATCAACCAAGAAGTGGACAAGATGTTAAAAGAAGGTAATATCGAACCCTCCACGTGATTGGACTTCGATTGAAAAGTTAGAAAAAAGACAACTCGTACAGATTTTGTACGACTTTCGAATATCAACGAGCTTTCAGATAGGGATGCATATCCGTTACCCAGAATATCGGAAATTCTGGATAGACTCACAGAAGCAAATTTCATTTCAACCTTTCTTGATCTAATAAAAGGTTATTTCCAAATACCTCTTTAAGAGACAAGCCGCCCAGTAACAGCATTTAGCGTACCCGGAAAAGGCCACTTTTAATTTAGGAGTACTCCATTTGGCCTGCACTACGATGGAGCAACTTTTCAACGCCTAATGGATAAAGTAATATCTCTCGATATAGAGTTCGCATTCGCCTGCTTAAATGATATCGAGGTAATATCGAAGACACTTCAAGAGTATTTAAATAACCTACAAGAAGTCTGTCGAAGACTGAATAGGCTAAATTACAGTTAAACTTCGAAAAATGCACACTTTGCCAGTCGGTATTCAGATACTTAAGGTACGTTGTTAGGACAGGAGGAATAAAAACCGACTCAGAGAAAACTAACGCTATAACCAAACTTGCGGCACCGAAAAATGTGCGTCAGTTCCGCCGTTTTCTAAGAATAACTTTATGGTACCGGCAATTGATAGAAAAATATTCGACAATAGCAAGACCACTAAACATACTTCTGAAAAAGAGAATTAAATGGAAATGGGCCGATAAACAGGAAAAAGCTTTTAAAACTTTCAAAGAGCTTTATCGAAACGTACATCAATTCCAGTGTTAGCATACCCAGATTTTTCAAAAACCTTTTACCTGCAAACGCATGCGTCAAACTGCGGACTCTGTGTTATATTTCCGCAGAAGTATGACGGACAAGATAAAGTGATCTCATATGCAAGTCGAACTCTCACACCGGCTGAGATGTCTGCCCATCATATACGGAATAAAGCAAATGAGAACATACATAGCAGGTTACAATTTTAAGGACATCTCAGACCACCAGTCCTTGAAATGGCTAAAGAACCTCAAAACTCGCTCGTGTCGATTAGTTAGGTAGAGTTTAGAACTAAAACAGTACGACTTTGAGGTAATATAGAGAAAAGAAGTCCTTAATAAGGTAGCAGATGCTTTATCCCGATAACCACAAGAAACCTGTAGCAAAAAAACAGAGCTGGTATTAATAGCATCAGCACTAGAATCGTGCAAATGAAACGATAGTTTATACAGAGATGCCCTCTGAAATCCAGAAAAATATAGACCTCAGACTGTATAAACATATTTGGAGTAGCCGAAATTTAGCAGACCAAGAATTTAACAATCCATAGAAATTATGCTTACCAGGTTATAAAAGCAAAGAACTTTTAAAGAAGAATCATGACACGACTACAACAGGCCACTTAGGAATGGCGAAGACCATTTACCGAATGGCGTTAAAATACTTCTTATTATTTACGTGCCGTGTCCGTATTCACACGTTGGCCATCATCATGTTTACAATTTCCTGAAGCAGTACTGTAGTACCACACCATTGTCTAATATTACGCAGCCACGAAAGTTTCTTTTCCTTCTCTCCATCTCTTTCCTTTCACTTTTCCTTGTAGTATAAGGCGAAGTAAATGGTATTTGGATCCTCAATTATATGGTCGAAGTATTCTGTTTTTCTTCTCTTTTTGATGTTTGTGGGCAGGTTTCTGAAATCGTCATTTTAAGAATATCTTTTTTTATTTATTATTAAGGTCTCTCCGATAACTTGCTTCACTGACTAGATTTACCAATGTTTGGATATTTGTAAATTTTCTGCAAGAACGGCTGTATCGTCAGCGTATATGATGTTGTTGATTACTCTTCCGCCTTGTCTTACTCCCTCTTGTCTATCATCCAAAGCCACCATAAAGCAAAAATACTACTGGCCCAAAATGTTTAAACCAATTGCATACTATGTTAGAGTCTGTAGGGAGTACCTTCAGTATAAACCGTCATAAATACAACCGTCTGTTGTAGAAAAGCCTTAACATACTGTCACAATCGAGTTAATGGGACCATTTCCAAGATCTACAGAAGGGAACATTTTCTGGATAGTCATCTAAGACTGGTTTACGAAATGGGTGATCGCCCAACCGATAAAGAAAGCATCCGTAAGCCCCATCATCGACACTTTACTCTCAAAATTATTTATGCAGTTCGGAATCCCAAAGAAAGTCATCTCGGATAACGGTTCTCAATTGACAAGTAGCAAATTTAAAACGTTCCTTAAACATGCAACATAAATTACGTCCTTACACCACCTTACTTACCACAATGCAATCCAGTAGAAAAAAATAACAAGGTACTGAAATCAATGATAGCTACATAATAATACAGCTACAAAATACCCATAAAGAGTGGGATAAATTTATACCGGTATTTTGCTACGCCATAAATTTTTTCACCACCAGTTCTTAATTTCGGAATAGATTTAGATGCATCAGATGCAACCAAATGCCAAGATCTACAGGAGTACGCGGAAAACTTAAATAAATTAGAAGCATTAAGGGATCTGGCAAAATACACATGGAACATGCTTTTGAACACCCGAAGAAGTATTACGATCTAAGACGAAGGAACTGGCGTCTACACCCAAGAGATAAGGTCATGATAAAGGAACACCATATATTCTCGACAAGTGAAGCTTTCACCAGCAAGCTGGCGCTAAAATATTCAGGTTTATATACAGTAGCATTAGTTATATCACCTGTAATATTAAAACTAAAATTGACGAATAGTAGCAACTGCAATCAAGTGGCAACGCATGTCAAAGATTTAAAATTAAGAAAGCCGAACTCAGTTCAACCAGTATTCAGCCATATGAAAAAGCTATACTTCGGGAGTATTGGATTTTAGGAAGCGTAGCTTACAAATTTCAGAAGCACTGGAAGAGAGGTGATGCAAAATACTAAAAATATGGCTAAGCTCAGAGAAACAAATTTAAATAGCCAAAGAGACACTAAATCTCAAGTGAAGATTCGGGCTAGCTTCAATGCACTGAATCATGGCTTTAAAGATGAACTGATGGGACAAGAAACGAAATGAGACCTGTTAATATCAAACGTGATACAACTAAGGAAGGTCACTGGGAATAAATCAATATAAAGAGTATGACAAGTAGAAAAGAAGAAGGGCGCCAACTCAACAATAGGTGAGATTTTGAAGTAACGAATGACTGGAAATAATGATACTGGAGATAATCACCTGAAATACAAAATACTAAAGACTAATCTTATCTTGCTATATTATATACTGGTTAGTGGAAACTGAAATAAAACGCAAAATACCAATGATAAATATATTGATAGCAATAAGTATATAGATATAGATATATTAACAATAGACATATAATGTAAAAACTAAATAACAAAATTGTATTATATCAAAAGTGAGTTTGGTCAGTACTCCTTATATTATCTTTAAAAAAACCACTTTAAATGTATTTCCCTCCCCTAATATATCAAAATTATATAAGTTTTATTTACCCAGACCTGATTTAAAAAAAAAAACAAAAACCCACTATTTATATTGATTCAAACCCTATATATTATAAAGAAAATATGTATCTACTTAATCATATGCATATGAGAAGTGTACAGTCGTAAATAGAAAGTAACAAACAATAGATAACAGTTAAACAACTTTCAACATAATATAATCTTTCACAGCACTAAAGTCCATAGGAAATTCCTCTTGGCACGTCTACACTAATTTGTTGCTGTGATGACAAATCCAATGGGGGTAAGAGGGTGGTCAAATCAGGTACAGGTCTATTGGTATAATATATATATATATATATATATATATATATATATATATATATATATATATATATATATATTAGAGACTAACTAAACAGAGGAATATTCCCAAGTGAATATTCTCTAGGGAATATTCTCAAGTAAATATTCTCAAGTGACCATTCTCAAGTGACGGAATCTAAAAGTTAAGTCTCAGATTTAGTTATTATATAATTTAATAAATGTAGCAGCATAGATTGACTGCACCAAAACAAAAACATCAAACATGAGGTTAGGTATTGGTCATGTCAAATCAAAATTTCTAAAGCTACTTTCAATGCAGACATGACAGGCTTGCGCCATGAAATGAACATGCGCAGAATACAGAAGGCTGTTTAATATCTGTGGAACGTTTTTATATTCCACCAAAAAAAAAAGTTAAAGAAAAAAGAAGACAAAAACCTGATGATAAGACATGGAATAAATCGGAATTTAAGTTCGACTATAGAAAAAAAAATGACCTTATGTTCTTTGCAAGTGAATTAAGGAAATTTTAAATTTAAATTGTTTCGGAACCCAAAAATTAATCCCTAAAGAAATACCTAACTGCAATGATAAATTTGATTGTATGATAAAGAGATGATACGTGTTAAATGGTTTACTTACGTGGAGCAGCAGCACGCCGAAAAAGATCTTCCTTTTTTTATGTGGAACTCTTGTTATAATGACTATTGATTTATTTTAAAAAAAAATTACTTGATTATTATTATCTCTGGGTTATATACTGTTTTATTCTTGCCCTAGATTGTGTCATTTCCTCCAACTCCGCCACTTTGAACGTGAGAAAACTCACCAGCGTGTCTGCTAATACGAGTTCTGACCAAAACTGATCCCTCGTTCCCTCGATCTCTTTACCAAAGCGATCCTCGCGCTTGTGCAGAAAAATTTCGTTTTAAAATCGATCGCGGGCGTGTCACAAGAAATTTATTTAGGGATTTTATTAATACAATTTTTAAACTGAACTAATATCATCAGTAGCGTAAACGCTACATTCTCCCTCATCTCAAGCAAAAAAAAAAGGAAAATTCCCAGAAGTTCCTTCTTTTTTTTATTCTAATTTTGCAGAACGAACTAACGCTGGGTCGACAATGAACGTTGATAAGTTGAAAATGAACAGTTTTCTCAACAGTCAACCATTGGCTCAAGAGATGGAACTAAATCAAGGACGAAATAAAAATATGGAACGAAGAATATAAGACGAAGTCATACAGACAGTAGAAAGACCACGCGAGATATATATATGCTTATGCTTGCATAACGCATAGAACCTAGAGGGAATGTGTAATTGACCAAAGTTTTTTTTTATGAGATAATTTATTTTAATTTAGTAAAACCAAAGATTGAAAAGAAAAAAAAACAAACAATTACGCCTTAATCACTTACATTTTAAGTATAATTCTATAACCTTACAGATTAAGTTAACTTTTAACACTACTTATCATCTACATTCTCAAGTATTAGTAACCCTATAATTAAAACTACAATACAGGTGTGTATTAACAATCTTTAACACACTACTACTAAGAACCATTCATCACAATGAAACTCAAAACACAGTCCTACCAACTTTACCCAACTGACACTGGAGTGACCCGATTCTATTAATCACCCGAGAGTTCAATGAGGGCCTAATTTATTAGGACTAGTTGAAACTATATAACTTTGTTTGAAACTATATTACTACCACCTTAAACATATGATGTGGTTCTGGGTATCAACAACAGATCAGAAAATTCAGGTTAAAAATAATCCATAACGTCTACTTACTTTCGTAGCGATAAAAACGCATTTAGGTAAAGACACTAGCAAGCCCACTATACTCATGGTCAGGGGTCTGCATAAAAGGTAAAAGATAATTGCAAGCCCGCATCTACTCGTGGTAAAGGGTATGCACAAAAGGTAAAAGATAATAAAGTTCCTAACTGTAATACCTCAACTATACTATTTTCGTGATCCAATTCTTTATTCACGATAAAAACAGTGAAGGACAGATTCTTAGGACTCTATAATCAAGGTATAGATAAGAGATAAACTCATCAAGGTAAAGGTACGAGATAAACTCAATTAAAGGTATAAATAAACTCCATCAAGGTAAAGATAAACTCAATTAAGGTACAGATGAAGATAACTCACATCTACCAATCCATATCAATAGTAGAGAGATAGGTAAACAAACTGTATACAATAAGATATGTTAAAACTCAAATACTTTAAAAGATAATAGCATAGGAGATGATATCCAAGTTAAACAGACTTACTTCTGAATATCAGAACGATCTAAATGACACATTCTAATTTCAACCTAACAGACACTCTAGGAATAACTTATAGGTATTAATATATTTCTGAGCCAAGTGAAGTGCAAAGTCCAGGGTGATCAGTCCTGAACCCACGCTAGAACACCGACACAGTAGGTAAGTGAGTGCATAAGCTTTATGGCCATGGTTCACGAGCCCATGCAAACATCAATCAAAGAAAATGTTAAAGTGTTTCCTAATTATCTCTGTAAACATCTATTTAACTCAGAACTCAAGATGGGGAAAATTCCCGTTATCCATCTTGTACTCCTGTAATATGCAATTTGGACTTTGAAGAGACAACTAATAGCAAAATTAAGTCCATAAATTGAGATCCTAAACAACATTAAGATAAAATAAGATAAGGTGTTAAAAGGCAAAAAGAAACAGATGTTTGTCAGGTAAACAAAACAGATAAACAGATCTTAAATAAACAAACTGGTCCCTTTCCAGTTAATCTTCGTCTGAAGATGAAGAATCCACATTATCCGACAAATTATGTGGACCTACTGTCTTATCCTCAAGTAAGTCTTTAACGTGAAACTTTCCTAATTTCCTACCAGTAGAAGTTTCCTTTAACTCGTATATTAAAGGAGAAATAACTTTAATAACAGTACAAGGTATGTACTTCTGACATAACTTAGCAGATTGGAAGTTCACTTTATCAGACTTGACAAAGTTCCTCTTTAAAACAGAATCTCCAACTCTGAAAGATAAGGCTCGCTTTCTCAGGTCATAATGGTATTTATTTCTAGCATAAGATGCTTTCAACCGTTTGCGAACATCTACATAAATATCAGCAAGATGCTGAATATCTTCTAGGCGGTGTAGCTTATCTGATATTGTGGGAAAGTTATTGGCGTTCTCTGAAATCTTACCAAAATAATCACCAGAAAGAGGGACATGGCGACCAAACATCAAATAAGATGGAGGACATTTGGTTATTTCGTGAGAAGAAGTCCTGATAGCTTGTACTATAGAGTGGATATGAGTATAGCTGATCAGGAAAAGAATAGGATCTTAAAGCAGTCACAATTGATTTATTAACTCTTTCGGTATGATTGATTTGTGGGTGATAATTAGCATTGTACCATATTTTTTGTACATTGTATTTAGCCATGAGATCGCGAAAAGCCTTAGCTGTGAACTGGGGTCCATTATCGCATGACACGATTTGTGGAACACCATAAATTAAGAAAACTTCATTCTCGAGGTATTTAATAATAGAAGAAGTAGTTGCTTTCGACATGGTATGGACCAAAGGAAATTTAGTAAAATAATCAACAACTACTAAAGCATATTGGGAACCTTTATAAGACCTAGGGTACGGACCAATGAGATCTAAAGATAGAAGTTAAAATGGAAAATCAATCTGTCGATAACTACTCATTAAACCTGGTTGAGGAAGATTTGTTGGTTTGCATGTAGCACAAATTTTGCATTTAGCAATATAGCTACGTACAGTTTGACGCATATTAGGCCATTAATAAAGTTCAGATATTCGACGCAAAGTTTTGTAAAAACCAAAATGAGCTACCGTAGGATGGTCATGAAAGGTGGCCAAAACCTCTGCTCTATTAGGAGTTGGAACGACTATCTTCCAATCCGACATTCCAGTAAGGGTATCCATGGAACTTAAGACATGTTTATACAAAACACCATGTTCAACTTTAAAATCAGGAAATTTACCTGGTACATTCTGTACATCATACAACATTTTCCGATACCAGTCATCTGGTTGTAAGGAAGATAAGTCTAACAAATTAATATCAAAAGTTCTAGAGAGTGCATCAGCGACTACTACACCTGAAGCTTTACGATGAACAATTTTAGAATCGTATTGTGCCAATTTTAAAATCCACCTAGCCAAACGAGGAGATGGGTTCTTCATACTTTGTAACCACACCAAACAACTATGGTCAGTTATGACCGTAAACGAACGACCTTCAAGAAAATATCTAAAATGTTCAATACCTGTAATTATAGCTAACAACTCCTTTTCAGTTGTAGTATAATTTTTCTGGGCTTTATTTAATTTCCTGCTGGTGTAGGCTATAGAGTGTTCTTCTCCAGCAACAATTTGATAGAGTACCCCACCAGATGCTGTGTTTGAACAATCAGTCATCAAATAGAAAGGCTTAGAGAAATCCGGTGCTACCATAACTGGGGAATTTGTGAGAGCCTCCTTGATTTTAATGAAAACTTCATTAGCTTCAGGAGTCCACACAATATTTTGTCCCTTTTTCCTATTTTGAAGTAGATCAGTGATAGGGGACAAAAAGGTAGAATAAGACTTGACAAATTTTTTATAATAACCCACCATTCCTAACAATCGACGGACTTGAGTGGTATTTTTAGGCACTGGAAAATCACGAATAGCTGATACCTTATCAGGATCAGTATGGAAACCATGTGAATCTACAATATATCCCAAAAACTGAATAGACTCACGACAAAAGCTACTTTTATCTAAGTTAATAGTCAAATTTGCATCTTTTAAACGCTGAAACAACTGCTGCAATACAGAGATATGAGTTTCAAAATCAGGAGTAATAACAAGAATATCATCAAGATAATACTGACAAAAAGGATCTAAAGCAGGACCAATGACCAAATCCATTAACCGACACATAGTCTGCGGGGCAGACATAAGACCAAAAAGCATTGTAGTGAACTGATACAATCCTTTTCCATTGACTGCAAAAGCAGTGAGCTTCTTACTCTCTTCACTCAGTGGAATCTGTAAAAATGCTTTCTTCAAGTCAATAGATGAAATGAATTTAGCGTTTTGTAACTTACTCAGGATGATATCTATACGAGGTATAGGATACGCATCTCTGTTCATGGTTATACTGTTAAGTTTACGTCCGTCAAAACAGACACGAAAAGTCCCGTCTTTCTTTTTTGTCAACCATAAAGGGCTACAAAAAGAAAAAGTACTGGGCTCAATAATACCTAACTTTAGCATTTCATCTACCTCCTTTACTAGGATTTCATGCCAGGCTTGAGGCAAGTGATATTGATATTGCCTGAAGGGCTTGGACGAACCCACATCAATGTGATGTTCGATGAGATGAGTTCTACCCAACTTATTTTTCGAAGATATAGAAGAGAATGATTTGATAACATTATTTAACTGCTCTACTTCACGAGCATTAAGTCTACTTATATCTTTAACTGCATTGACACAAGAGATATTAAACGAAGAGACAGATAAGGAAAATTCAGGAAAATTTAATTCACTATTAAAAGTTTTCAGAAAATCCATTCCTAGAATAACTGAATTTTTAACTGAAGGGATAACAAAGAATGTAATCATTCTTTTACAAAAACTAACAGAAATTTCAGTAGTGAATTGACCTAAAATCGGTTGAACTTGACCATCAGCTGTAGTCACCTGTAAACTCTGATCTATTTCTATCTTAACATTAGAATTCTGGAGGAATTACAGACCTAAAGAACCTAAAATAGAGATATTGGACCCTGTGTCCAGTAAAGCTAAACAAGAGTGTCCTAAGATAGAGATTTCAAGGTACGGACGATTATCCTTATTTTTATGCACTAACAATGAATTAATATCAAAATCAATAAAAGAAGGTAGGGGATTATTCGGAGAGCCTACCGAGGAATCCCATGTCTCATGGTCAAATAACGTTGTCCTCTTTTCGGTTGGTATTTGCCGTTTTGTGGTCTTTTGTCTTTCGGTGGAGGGTGAGAAGTTTTACTGGTGGATGCTTGAGCATCCAGACTCGAGAAACTGCTTCCTGGTTTTTAAGGATTTTCGACTGTATTCCCTGTATTTCGTTGAGGAGCGGGAGCCAGGGACAACCCACCCCTTCTGTCGTTTCCCGAACAGAATTGACATTCAAATTTGCGGAAACCTTGACGTCCACATCCATAACAAAACCGAATTCTAGGTTCAGAACATTCATAATACCCATGTCCTGATTGACGACAATTCCAACAGGTAATCTTTGAGTTAAAAGCAGAGACATTATCAGATCGAGAATAATTTGGTCTACCGAATAGGACGAATCAGGATTTCTAAAATTCTGCCGAATAGGAGCTCTAGACACACTGTCAGACGTCCATGACAAAACTTCTTCCAGCTTCTTACATTTTTCAGTAAGATCAACAATCGAGGGAATATCTGTAAGTGCCAGACTAGAATGGTACGATGGCAACAAATTTTTCTTGATAATCCTGACAATATGAGGTTCAGAAAGAGGAGTCTCCAGACATTTACACAGACTAACAATCTCGTTAATAAAAATTGCAACTTTTTCCTGTGGAGCTTGTTTACGAGACTTGATTTCATCAAGGAGATTATCCTCGTAGTTATAAGGGAGAAAATCTGATCTAAGTTTGGCAACTAACTCTTGCCAAGAAGCAAAACTACTTCGGTTATTGAGGTACCAAGTAAAAGTTGAATCTTTAAATAAGTCAGCAGCAGAAGAGTAACACTCTTCCTCGCTGTTACCACGTGCTATACGCAGACATTCTACCTTCTCCAAGAAACTAACAACATTTTCATTTGATTGTCCTGAAAAATGTACACCCCATTTATGAATAGGAGCAGACTTAACAAAAGGAAAGGAATTTACAGAAACACTAGAATTATGAGGAGTGGAATGAGCCTGTGGAGTCACTCTAAAATCAAGTTCACCTTCCAAAGTAAGAATTCTAAGATTAAGAGACTTATTTAGTTCATCCTCTTCCTCTGTTGTAGATTCTAACAGATGGACTCTACCTGCAACATGACCTAACCGAGAAGTATAACGACCATAGGCAGTGTCACTAGGGGAACCAACAAAAGAACCAATTTTCACTTTCAAATCTGCAAGAGTAGCCTTTATTTCAGGAATCTCATCACTAAAGTTAAGATGGGAAGCTGACAGTACAACATGACTCCTATTTGCTGAAGCTTGCTTCAAAGCACCTCTCAGAACACCCCTTTTTTCATCAACTGTTTTTAACAATGGACTGGTTAAATGACGGACTCTCAACTCATACTCTAATTCAGGAGTTAATAGATGCTCTACCTTAAAAGCTGACATATTACACAACTGAGAGATATACAAGAGAATGAGTAAAAGTAGGTAAAGTCTAACTTACTCTCTGACTCCAAGTTAATATTCTGAAGGGATACCTATACCAGTAATGTTTACTTGTTTTGATCCAATCGTGAAACCCAATAAAATGTACTGCTACAACTCCCCAAGGAACCTAAAATTTCAAAAACTGTTATTTCGAGGTAAAGACTCAACTTATTGACTACTCCGGACTTGTAAAATATGTGAAATAGTTAACTTTAAGTTATTTAAATTTTTAATTTATTTTTATTAATCTAAAATAGTTATTTAACCAATCAAAACCAAAGCAATTTATTCAGTCTACACAGTATATAGCAAAACAAGACAAGTTGATTTAAGATATAGATATAAGGTAATGTCCAAAAAAAAATTGAAGTACAAAACTAAATGTCAACATGAAAATTTAAAAGCACAACCAGTGAAAACCACAACAACCCAAGATCAAAACCAAAAGTTAAAGGAGATATATTTTTTTTTAAAGCCAGAAGTGGAAAAGAAGCCCCACATTGGGCGCCAATTGAAACCGCTATACTTCGGGAGTATTGGATTTTAGGAAGCGTAGCTTACAAATTTCAGAAGCACTGGAATAGAGGTGATGCAAAATACTAAGAATATGGCTAAGCTCAGAGATACAAATTTAAATAGCCAAAGAGACACTAAATCTCAAGTGAGGATTCGGGCTAGCTTCAATGCACTGAATCGTGGCTTTAAAGATGAACTGATAGGACAAGAAACGAAATGAGACCTGTTAATATCAAACGTGATACAACTAAGGAAGGTCACTGGGAATAAATCTATATAAAGAGTATGACAAGTAGAAAAGAAGAAGGGCGCCAACTCAACAATAGTTGAGATTTTGAAGTAACGAATGACTGGAAATAATGATACTGGAGATAATCACCTGAAATACAAAATACTAAAGACTAATCTTATCTAGCTATATTATATACTGGTTAGTAGAAACTGAAATAAAACGCAAAATACCAATGATAAATATATTGATAGCAATATGTAGGTATAGATATAGATATATTAACAATAGACATATCATGTAAAAACTAAATAACAAAATTGTATTATATCAAAAGTGAGTTTGGTCAGTACTCCTTATATCCTCTTTAAAAAAACCACTTTAAATGTATTTCCCTCCCCTAATATATCAAAATTATATAAGTTTTATTTACCCAGACCTGATTAAAAAAAAAACAAAAACCCACTATTTATATTGATTGAAACCCTATATACTATATATATAAAGAAAATATGTATCTACTTAATCATATGCATATGAGAAGTGTACAGTCGTAAATAGAAAGTAACAAACAATAGATAACAGTTAAACAACTTATCTTTCACAGCACTAAAGTCCATAGGAAATTCCTCTTGGCACGTCTACACTAATTTGTTGCTGTGATGACAAATCCAATGGGGGTAAGAGGGTGGTCAAATCAGGCACAGGTCTATTGGTATATATATAGGTATAATATATATATATATATATATATATATATATATATATATATATATATATATATATATTAGTGACTAACTAAACAGAGGAATATTCCCATGTGAATATTCTCTAGGGAATATTCTCAAGTAAATATTCTCAAGTGACTATTCTCAAGTGAAGGAATCTAAAAGTTAAGTCTCAGATTTAGTTATTATATAATTTAATAAATGTAGCAGCATAGATTGACTGCACCAAAACAAAAACATCAAACATTAGGTTAGGTATTGGTCATGTCAAATCAAAATTTCTGAAGCTACTTTCAATGTAGACATGACAGGCTTGCGCCATGAAATGAACATGCGCAGAATACAGAAGGCTATTCAATATCTGTGGAACGTTTTTATATTCCACCAAAAAAAAGTTAAAGAAAAAAGTAGACAAAAACCTGATGATAAGACATGGAATAAATCGGAATTTAAGTTCGACTATAGAAAAAAAAATGACCTTATGTTCTTTGCAAGTGAATCAAGGAAATTTTAAATTTAAATTATTTCGGAACCCAAAAATTAATGCCTAAAGAAATACCTAACTGCAATGATAAATTTGATTGTATGATAAAGAGATGATACGTGTTAAATGGTTTACTTACGTGGAGCAGCAGCACGCCGAAAAAGATCTTCCTTTTTTTATGTGGAACTCTTGTTATAATGACTATTAATTTATTTAAAAAAAAATTACTTGATTAATATTATCTCTGGGTTATATACTGTTTTATTCTTGCCCTAGATTGTGTTATTTCCTTCAACTCCGTCACTTTGAACGGGAGAAAACTCACCGGTGTGTCTGCTAATACGAGTTCTGACCAAAACTGATCCCTCGTTCCCTCGATCTCTTTGCCAAAGCGATCCTCGCGCTTGTGCAGAAAAATTTCGTTTTAAAATCGATCGCGGGCGTGTCACAAGAAATTTATTTAGGGGTTTTATTAATACAATTTTTAAACTGAATTAATATCATCAGTAGCGTAAAGGCTACATTGAAATTTATTTAGGGGTTTTATTAATACAATTTTTAAACTGAATTAATATCATCAGTAGCGTAAACGCTACACACGGAAGACACTGGATATTCCCGGGAACACCAGAGACACCTATGCTGCCTGTCATGTCAGAGAAGGAAGCAGAACGCATCCTTAACAGATTTTACCATCTATTCGATACGACACCATCATCACCGAGTATTTCATAAGTATTTATACATAAAAGTCGAAAAACATTTGTGCCTCACATTAAACATTAATTTAATTGAGTTATACAAGTCAGTTTTTAGTGAAATTTTCACAAAGTGTTTATTATCACAAGATCCACAACCGTGAGTACCTATTTTTACTGGTCATCCTTTGCGAATCCCGATATATGCAACAATTGGTTATATTGCCGTTCATATCAGCAAACAGGCAAAAAAAACTGGTTTAATTTATCATTTGTCGAATATCGATTATCTACCTACAAAGTATAATTGCTATTTAATTGATTTGGTTTAAATCGAAAATTGGACGAAAAATAATTAATTATGCCTGTGTGTATAAACTGTAAGCAATCTACCATAAACACTCAAATTATAAAATGTTCGGGATGTATGAATTCTTTGCATACTTCATGCATTGGCTTACAGGGCGAGGATGTCAGTCGGATTACACGAATGCGTAGTAAAAATATCAAAGTACTATGTAATACTTGTAGCAACGGAGAGGACAAGTTTGTTCAATTAAAGCAATTTTTAACGAATCTTGTGGAAACTAAAATGCAGGAGCTGGAAAGGAAAATAGCTAATATTAATCCTACAATACAATCCGAACATCAGGAAGAGATAATCGAAGAAGCCATGGACCGTATTAATCGATCGCACAATATCATTTTGTATAACGTCCCAGAAACTAATTCTGCTATGGAAGATAATAATAAAGTAAATGATATTCTAACTACAATACAAGGTGGTAATGCAAATCCGATTTCTGCAAGACATGTACACAGAATTGGTAAACGATCTAATAAGGCCCGTCTAATGAAAGTGACCTTTTCAACACCCGCGCAGGCTAAGTCTATTTTGCGTATCAAGAATAAATTAGCCACATCTACCTTCTCTGCTATTTCAATTTCTGATGATAAAACACCTCGACAGAGACAATACCTAAATGAACTCCGGACAGAACTGAAACGTCGAACAGACAATGGAGAACAAAATCTGATCATTAAGTATGTAAGGGGTAGACCTACCATAGTCAGTAAAACTGAGAGCTCTTTAAACTAAATGTGTCCAGCAATTCCAGATCAAGTAAATCCCAACACGTTGAAATTACATGTTATTACCAAAATGTACGCGGCCTTAATAGCAAAATTTCATTGTTTAATGCCAACGTTAGTGATTGTGAATTCGACATCATAGCATTAAGTGAAACGTGGTTACGCAGTGATGTTTCGAGTATGGAACTTTTTCCGAATAATTATGTCGTATACAGAAAAGACCGAAAATTCCATGAGGTGGACAAGGTGAAGGGTGGTGGTGTAGTGCTCGCGTTAAAAGATTTCATAACATCTGAAATATTGGACACTACGGCTTTCGACGCACAATTTCCTCTTATTGATCTTATTATTGTCAAGTGCCGGATTGGTTACAAATATTTTTATATAGTTGTTGTTTATTTACCTGATAGGTTAAGTTTGGTAGACTTTGAATATTTTTTCGATTGCTTAGGGCAATTTGATTACTTAAATAATGACTGCATAGTACTAGGCGATTTCAATGTTTCAAGGTTTATAGATAATGATATGTCTGATTTCAAAACTTCTGTAGTTTTAAGTTTTGCGGGCTCTACTGGCCTTAGACAATTTAACAATGTTGTTAATCACTTGGGTAGACTGCTAGATTTGGTCTTATCGCATTTCAGTTGTGAAGTTAAGCATGATGACTCACCTTTGGTCTATGAAGACTCTCATCACCCAGCTCTTCTAATATCATTTACGGATATATTTGTAAAAGAGCCTAAATTTAGGTATGGTTTGGAGCAGTTAACTTACAACTTTAAAAAAGCCAATTTTCCTGCTTTATATCGAGAACTGTATGAAACGGATTGGAACTCTCTGGATACTTCTAATGACGTTAATGAAACTTTAAATAACTTTTACGATAAGATTTTTTCTGTGTTCAATAAGTATATTCCAGTTTACAAAAACTTTAGCCATAAATACCCACCCTGGTTCGATGCTGATATCATTCACAACATCAAATTAAAAGCAAAGTTTAGAAAAAAGTTTAAACGATTCAAAAATCAGTGTGATTTGCTTGAGTTTCAACGGTTAAGACACCTTGTCAAATCAAAAATCAGCTTGGCCTACAATGTATATGTCGAGAATATACAAATTGCCTTATCCATCAACCCCAAGAAGTTTTGGTCGTACGTAAATTCAAAAAATAAAAGTTCAAGAATTCCTGGTGTGATGAAATATAATGACATTACTACCTCCGACCCACAAAATATTGTGAATATGTTTGCAGAATTTTTCAAGAGTGTTTTTCTGTCATCAGATATTAATTTCAAGGCTAACTCTTCCTCAATCAATGCAGATTACTTAAATTTTTATCCTATTTTAGAGTCTGAGATAATTTTGGCTAGTAAGAAATTGAAAGACAAAATGACGTGTGGACCTGATAATATTCCATCCTTTTTGGTTAAGGATTGCATAGGTGCCTTAACTGTGCCACTATTAAAAATTTTTAATTTATGTCTTCTTAACAAGGAATATCCGAGTCTCTGGAAGGAGTCAAAAGTGTGCCCAATATTCAAAACTGGTGAAAAGGGTCAGGTAGAAAACTACAGACCAATTTCCATTATTTGCAATCTATCGAAAGTCTTTGAAATAGTTTTGTATAATCGTATTTACTCACGCACTCGTAATCAGCTGTCTCAATATCAACATGGTTTTGTCTCCAACCGGTCCACTGTGACAAACTTATTAATGGTCACACAATATATCTCAGCGGCCCTAGATAATAGAAGTCAAGTCGACGTCATATATACTGACTTTACGAAGGCGTTCGACAGAATTCACCACGGCGTATTACTCTCTAAATTATGTCTCTTTGGTCTTTCTGAGGATGCCGTGACTTTTATGAGGTCTTACTTGTCAAATAGAACGCAGTTTGTTGCTTATAATGGTTACAAATCGGAAAAGTACCTAGCTTCTTCAGGGGTTCCACAAGGTTCTAATCTAGGTCCATTATTATTCTTGTTATTTATTAACGATCTGTGTGAATTAATTTCTGCACCATGTTTATGTTATGCCGATGATTTAAAGATTTATTCATTGATAAGTGACCTTAATGATTGTCATTTTTTGCAGAGTGAACTGAATCGTGTACATGAATGGTGTAATGCAAATCATTTGAATCTTAATGCCAATAAGTGCAAAGTAGTTAGTTATTCTAGGAAACAATCTAATTTATACCATCCTTATATTATCAATGGCAATGAACTTGAACGTTTAAATAAAATTAAAGACCTTGGAGTTACATTTGATTATAAACTCACCTTTGTTGAACATGTAAATTTAAAGGTTAAAGAAGCACTTAAATCTTATGGATTCATAATTAGAAATAGTCGAAATCTCACTAATATTAAGGCAATTAAATTACTTTATTACACTTTTGTACGCTGTAAACTGGAATATGCCTCTGTCATTTGGTCACCTTTTTATGATGTACATATCCAACTTATAGAGCAGGTGCAGCGTAAATTTTTAAAATTTTTGTCTCTCAAAATTAACGGCATATATCCCAAGAGGGGCATCAGCAATAGTGAGTTGTGTAGCGGTTTGGACGTAGTATCATTAGAATCTAGACGAATTAATGCCTCCCTAATATTCCTGTACAAGCTACTACATAATCTCATTGACTGCCCTGATATTCTTCGACAAATAAATTTTAACGTTCCATCTTATCCAGTGAGAAATTCAATTACGTTCAGAAATACACAAGCTAGAACTAATCTTATGTTAAATTCTCCTCTATTTCTCATGTGCAACTATTATAATTCCTTAAGTGCTTACTGCGATATATTTCACTGCAGTTTAAAGCAGCTTACTAGGATGGCTGAGATCTACCTAGGTGATTGAGTAGTTTCTTTATGTTAACGTAAAATACTCGAAAAATGTGTTATTTAGTTAGTACTTATGAATTATTAATATATCATTTAATTGTAGTATTGTATTTTGTCCTATAAATGGATTCTGTTGGACAATAAACGCTATTATTATCACCGAGGAAGCACCGCGCTGACGACATGCCGACAGGACTTGATGCCGAAGCAATGATGACTCCGGGGGAGCTACAACCAGGAAACAATTCCGACTTGGTGGAAATCGTCCCGAAAGAATTGGTGGAGAAAGGGACAAAAAATTCCAGATGACCTGCAAGATCGACAGAAGAATAAAAATCAAGTTGCCACGAAGGGTGAATGGGATCACGCAGTTGTATGCTCCAAGCCACAATTTGATTTCTATTTAGCGTTTGATTTCTAATATCTTGAATATAATTTTATTTTGTTATTTATTTGTTCGAAATATATTTTTATTTTAATTAAACCTGAGTTTTAGTGAGGCTGCTGTCTAAAAGAGTTTACCGTCACACCTTCATCATATTTATGGTCTTCACCCTAAGCCCTGGGCACAAGGGGGGCGTGTTATACCCGATGGAACCGGGTCCCTATCTGAACTTAGAAATTTAGTAGCTTCGGCCTTCTGAAGTAAGAGCCTACCTCTGCGACTTGGATGCGCCAAACAGGAACTACTATTATGAGCGACAGAGAAGGTGACTCTGTGCCCTATGTACCGGGTTAATGGGAATGTACGATTCCATTCTCGTGAAATATTTTTGCATAATCACATTCGTGAGATTAGAGAATAAGGCACAAGTCGCCCATGCAAAAGTGGACACAATTTTATTTAAACAATTTTTTTTACAAATTGTAAATACTAACTTTTTTGGCTCAAATTTTTTTTGATCCTTATGAAAAATATCAAATCCTTATGTCAAAATGGTCCCTTGCAATTTTGTTCTAAATTAGACCTTTTTCGAGTTTTAAACTATTTAAAACTGAACTGACGATTTTCAAAAAACACAATTAAACAAATATTATTTTTGAAATTTTCCATTGCTTAAATTCAAGTTCAAACCTTCTTCTACCAGTTATAAGAATTTTGCGCTTATTTTATTTTAAAATATTGTTTTTTAATTGTAAATGAAGCGCTTATAATAGGACGTGCACTCGGTAGTTAAGATTTATCGATATACCACTGGAGTGCTTTTCGCCTTATCTAATAAGCGCTTCATTAACAATTCAAATAATAAAAAAAAGAATCTTTTAAAATAAAATAAGGAAAAAAATACTTATAGGGGGCTAATAAAAGAAGGTTTGAACTTAAATTTATGCACTTTAAAAAGACGACTTCTTTCACTTGCGTTTGTGAACCTTGAAAATCGTCATTTTTTGTTTTTTTTTTTCAGTTTTAAATTGTATAGAACTCGAATTGTATATAACTCGAAATTAGAAAAAAATTGCAACTTTTTTTGTTTAGAAGGAACCAAAAAAATATATAAAAAATTGTTTGGGTCGAAAAATTTGATTTTCACAATTTGTTTAAATAAAATTGACTTTTCCATGAGCGACTTTTTCAACTTTATACTGGGGTGTCTCACGAATGTGATTATGCAAAAATATTTCATGGTAATATTTTTTCGAACGAACTTGAGCTTTTAAAAATATAGAAATAAAGAAACAAACGTTCATATATATATATATATATATATATATATATATATATATATATATATATATATATATATATATATATATACATATATATATATATATATATATATATATATATATATATATACATATATATATATATATATATATATATATATATATATATACATATATATATATATATATATATATATATATATATATATATATATATATATATATATATATATATACATCCTACTATCATTTTCGCATCGATACATTATGCTTTTACCATCAATTTAGCATCGTCTTGCAAAGTAGCATCTGTATATCGACGCTACTTTACAAGACCTTAATAACTTTTTTCCTGTACCTGTTACAAGAATTTTAACCATCTCATTGATTAGAGTTTTGATACCGTGTTGGTATTTTAAAATATCTGCTTTCTCTCTTTATCCCTTACTGAGTTATATAAGTTTATTCCAGAAAATGTTTGAGTCTAAAATGATGGTACAGTGAAAATATTATATATATTTAGTTCAGGGTTTTACCGTTTACTCGCTGCCATTATATACATGAAAATGTATATCCCACTTTCATTATCAATCATTTTAGCATCAGAAATTTGGCATCGCTGTTGAATATAATATTACCCACAACGAAATAGTAAATTTAAGAATATATATATATTTTTTTCACCCACAAATCATTCTGGCATCATGTTTAGTTAAAAGTAACGGGTTATTATATATTGCAACTACCTATTGTATCTTCGCTCCAATTGGTCCAGTCGCGACGTACAGCCCCTCAAATGATAGGATTTAACCAATAAAATAAAATAAGACAGAAAAATCAAATATAGCAGCATGTCAAAAAGGCTTTAATTATATATCTTCGTTTCTATAAGTCCAATCGTGACGTACAGTATCTCAAATGACAGGATTTAACCAACTGAAAACAATGAAATAAAAAAATTAAATACAGCAACATGTCAAAAGGGCCGTAGTCACGTATCTTCGGTTCTATTAGTCTAATCGTGACGTATAGTACCTCTAATGATAGGATTTAACATAAAGAATACAATGGGATAGAAATATCAAATGCAGAGCAATGTCAAAAGGGCCTTAGTTGTGTATCTTTAGTTCTATTAGTCCAATCATGACGTGCAGTACCTCAAATGAAAGGATTTAACAAATAAAATACAATGAGGTATAGGAATTAAATAGAGTAGCATGTCAAAATGGCCGTAGTTATGTATCTTCGGTCCTACTAGTCCAATCGTGACGTACGATACCTCAAATGATACCACTTAACCAATAGAATACAATGACATAGAAATCAAATACAGCATCACGTCAAAAGGGCCTTAGTTACGTATCTTCGTTTTTAGTGGCCCAATCATAACGTACAGTACCGCAAATGACAGGATTTAACCAATCGAATACAATAAGATAGAAATGTAAAATACATCAGCTTGTCAAAAGGGCCTTAGTTATGTATCTGCGGTCTTATTAGTAAAATCGTGACGTTTCGTACCTCAAATAATAGAATTTAACTAATAGAATACTATGAGATATAAAACTTAAATAGAGTAGCCTGGCAAAAGGCTTTTGACAAAATCTGACATAACAAAATGCTAGAAATATTGGAAACAGCGGGATTGATCGATAAAGATCTACGAATAATTACAAATCTATACTGGCATCAAGTGGCAATAATAAAGGTTGAACAAGAACTGTCGGATGAAATAAATATAAAATGAAAAGTGAGACAATGCTGTATATTGTCGCCTTTACTTTTTAACTTATATTCGGAGGAAATATTTAAGGAAGCCTTAATGGAGACAACCGAAGACAAACATAATTATATACAGGATGACGGAATAAAAGTTGGAGATGCCACACTGGACAGAGTAGAGAAACTCGTGTATCTCGGCAGTAATATCAATGAGAGCTGGGATCCAACCGCAGAAATTAAAAGCCGACTAGACAAGCCCGAGCTGCCTTTGTAAAAATGAGAAACGTACTTTGCAGTCACGATCTTAGTATTGACCTTAGAGTTCGAGTGACATTTGCTACATCTTTCCTGTCCTGCTGTATGGAGTGGAAGCGTGGACTCTAACTGAGGCTATACAGTTATATTATATTATAGGGCTGTGGGTATACAGACGACTACTGAAAATCAGCTGGGTCGACAGAGTTAGAAATGAGGAGGTCCTTAGACGGCTGAACCAAACTACACCACTGGTTAATATAATAAAGAAACGCAAGCTGGAATACTTAGGTCATATTATGAGACACCCTGAAAAATATAATCTTTTACATCTGATCATTCAGGGAAAGATCCAAGGTAGTCGTGGTCCTGGTAGAAGAAGAACACCATGGCTGAAAAATCTAAGGCAATGGTATGAAAAATCAACTACATCGTTATTTAGAGCTGCTGTCAATAAAGTCACGATGGCAAATATGGTAGCCAACATGATATCCAACGATCGATAACGGTCATGGAACTAGAAGACGAAGAAGTCTGGCAAAAGGGCTTTAGTTATGTATCTTCGATCCTATTTGTCCAATTGTGACGTACAGTACCTCAAATGGTACCATTTAACCAATAGAGTACTACGACGTAGAAATCAAATACATCAACACGTCAAAACGACCTTAGGTATATATCTTTGCTCCTATATATGTTATGTCAAAAGAGCCTTAGTTGCGTATCTCCGGTCCTATAGGTCTAATCATGACATGAAGCCTAAAATGATAGGATTTAACCGAGATAATACGATGGTAGAGAGAAATTAAACATGGCGGCATCTAATAACACCTTAAACTGGCAGCAATAAAACGAATTACCGCACAGAGATGTGTGGCATATTACGTGACAGGATTTAGCGAATACCATACAATTACGTCATACATCTCTTTGCATACGTCCACTTTTAGTTAACTACTTAGTATCTATTCAGTACTTTGCTTTACGGTGTTGAGGCATGGACTCTTAAACAGAAGAATGTTAAAAATCTTGAAAGCTTTGAGATGTGGTGCTACCGCCGTATACTAAAAATAAGTTGGGTGGATATAATTACAAATGAAGAGGTATTAGAAGTTATTCACCGGTCACCGCCTTTTCTGTAAATGGAGTGAATATTGTTTTCCATTTAATATTTTTTCTCAGTTGAATAATTCCTGCTGGTATTTGGTCTAAGCTTACTTCTTTTCCCCATTCAAGCTGTTTCATAGCTAATTCTACTTCCTCTTTATAGTGCCCTGTTCACCTGTTTTGGTAATTTCGGACTATTTCATCTCTTATAACATAAAACAGTTGTTTCAGATATCTTTATCGCGTTTCCTTTTTTTATGGATGAATATTCTGCCGTTTTCATCTTCTACTATTTCATATGGAGCTACACGATTAACAATTCCAAATCAAGAAAACATAAATAACACTTCGAATTATATTATACAACTAATAGTCCAAAAATGAAGAGCAAGAGGTAGATGGCCAAGAAGCCGAAATCTTAATGACGAACACAAATATAATCGACTAATCAGACAATTAAGATCAGCGCTACATGATGAAGGCAATGCCACATTTGAACACTACATTAGTACATTGTCTAAAGAAGATCATTAAGTATGAATAGCAACAAAAACACTTAAAGAGACCTGAACAACACAACTCACCATTTAAGAAAGATGACGTTAGTTGAGGAAGATCAGACCAGGAAAAAATGTCAACATTTTCAGAATACCACATAATAATAGTCAAGCAATAGAACACTGAAAACTTTTATTTTTAACTGTACGCCCATGAATGACTTACCATTTTTTAAGTAACACTTAATATTGCACTTGTTTATTGTATTTTTTTCATCTTTCAAGATAATTCTTATAGGGATATATGTATTTATAACATACGGTCTTATGGTCTTATTACGGCTTTAAGATTATTCGACCCAAATGTATCTTGTACCGCACTGCTAATTGAGAATTATGTTTGTAATGCGATAAGAGGTCCGGATATACGAGACACCAGTGACTCATGCCGCACTGATAAAAATCCGACAGGAATCTGTATTTCTATAAAAAAAGAATATGTAGATTAATTTGTTTTGTGTATTAATTTAGTTTAGTTTGAACAAGACTTGCAGTAAAAGATTTTTCTAAATATAGAATGTAAACCATATTCCCAATGCTTTGTGAAAGAGAACCAGTTTATAATATACCGGACGACGAAGGACTTCAACATCTAATTAATAGGATTACCACAATGTGTGATGAATATGGCCTTAAGCTAAACACCGCAAAGACAAAGGTGATGGTCGTCAGTAAAACGCCAACACAACCGGAAGTGGTAACAGCTTATGGTGAACAACTGGAGAGAACTAACAGTATCACTTACCTTGGTTGTAATCTAAATGAGAACTGGGATATGAGCAAAGAAATTAGAATACGGATAGAGAAGGCCAGAGCTGCATTCTTTAAGATGAAGAATCTGTTATGTGGAAACAATATTACTTTAAGTCTGAAAATTTGATTAGTGAGATGTTATGTGTTCCCTACTCTTTTGTATGGTGTCGAAGGTTGGACTTTGACGGATACACTTCTCAAGAAACTGGAAGCCTTTGAAATCTGGGTGTATCGGAGAACCCTACGAATAAGTTGGGTGGATAGAGTTCGTAACGAAGTTGTTTTGCATCGGATGGGAAAAGTTACGGAAGTCGTCAAAACAGTTAAAAATCGCAAACTTGAATATTTTGGCCATGTTATGCGCCACCCAGAGAGATATAATATACTCCATTTAATAATACAAGGCAAGGTAGACGGAAGAAGAGGGCCAGGTCGAAGAAGAACGTCATGGCTTAGAAACCTGAGAGATTGGCTTAACAGATCCTCTGCATCTCTTTTCCGAGCTGCCGTCAACAAAATTACTATAGCCAATTTGATAGCCAACGCTCGATAATCGAGCTCGGCACATGTAGAAGAAAAAAAGGACGACCTTATTTTAGAATATTGGTCGATGAATTGAAATCATTGTTCAAGAAACGAATTATTCATGTGCAGATGTTTTACTATAAAAACAAGTAGAACCAAAATCTCGATTAAAAAAGTTGCAACCAGTTACTCAGGATGGAACTTAACCCCATTATTGATTTTACAAGTGATAAAATGGGTCGACAAAAAACCAGTTTTATTCCTTACATCATTTAAACATAATAGTTGTATCTTGGTTTAATCAAATGAAAAGAAAAATTATACACAAGTACTAAAACCACAAACTATTCTCGATTATAACTTGGTGAAAAAGAGTGTTGATTTTAGTGATCAAGTGGCTTCTTACCAAAGCCCAATACGCAAAATTCTGAAGTGGTACCGAAAAGTGGCAGTGAAATTAATATTTAATACCTGATTTAATACCACAGTAGTCAATGCTTAGTTGCTAAATAACAGAAAACGTAAAAAAGTGACAACCTATCCTTGAGTTCAGACTGGAGTTCGCGAAGGCATTTGCAAATAAAGAAATGTTGTAACCTTCACGACAAGTTACATCCAAAAATACCATCTCAGGCAAAGCGATGTAGATAATACAAAGAGAAGAAAGTGTACAAGATGTTACAAATTTTTAAGAAGAAGCATGATTAGTAGAAAGGCCGATAGAAAAGTTAAAAAAGTTAAAACATACTCTGAAGAATGTGATGGCAAAACTGCAATATGTCTAGTGTGCTTTATTGAATCACATTAAAAAACAATTTTACTTATACAGGAATTATTATTGAGTAAAAACGTATTGTGCCTCAAGTGGCCTTATAATATTGGATAAGTTGATAGTTTCTAGTAGAACGTTTTTATTGTTAATTACCTCCGTAAAAGTGAGTTATAGTATTTATAAAAAAATGGATGTAAATAATATACCTTCGACATCTAAAAAAGCTAGATTTGAACATAAACGTAGATTGACCACTGCTGAATTACAATCATTGTTAGAAGCATCTCGCGAAGACAATGTAGATTAAACGAATGGTGGAAGTGACCCTGATTGACTTTGATGAAATATTTGCACAAAGTCGTTCAGAAAAATCGAGGATTGCGTTTTGGAAAGAGACAACACAAACAGAATTTAAGACTTTTCTCGGGCTTATGTTCCATATGGGTACAATTAAGATGAACCGTCTGAATGACTACTGAAAAAGTATGGGTAACTTCTATAATAGTGTTGACTTGACTAGACAATTGATCATAGCCCATATTAAGAAATAACCGAATAGACAATCCTCACTTGTCAAAGAAACTAAAAAAACGTGAAGTGGTCTAAAAACTAAAAAGTCCCCTATTCAAACTGGTTTTTAATAAAAAATTTAATAATATGTTAAAGTTTTTTTAATATACCCTAAAACTGAAAGCGCAAAGAATCGATTGCAAGTTACAAAATACTTGTAGTCATACTGTTTGGACAAGTACAGTTGTTTAAATAATCGGTTTCTGTGATAAACAAATTGAATAAATTGTAAAATATTTTTTGATCTGCTTGATATTTAGCACACTTTAATAACTCATCAATTGCCATAATTTCAAGTAGCTATATTACCTGTCGTTAGGCAAAAAACAAAGTTATTAACATTTATAAATTACTACAAACATAATATCTTACAGTTTACGGTTTTTTCGTTTTTTCTTATTTCAATTATTTATGTATTTAAATTTGGTATTTGTCTACATAAAAAACTTTTTATGGTCTACAACATTTATTTGAATTGTTTTTCTTTAGGATGTATACAAAACGTTTTATAAGCAAACAATTATTTTCTTTTTGCCTTTTAAGATTGTTTAAAAAAACAAAGCAAAATCAACTTTAGTCAACTCAGTCTTTACGAATTTTTCGTCGGCTACCCCTCATACTATTTAGAATTTATATTTCTGTATAAGATTTTTTTAAACTATTTAGCGAGGTTCCGTGAACTACTTTCTTATGGCAAAGTCAAATATTATTTTTCTATGTGATTAAGCCACAATTATTGGTCGATATTGAGATGAAAATTACATTTTTAATTAACTAATATTTAACGATATGTTTTCCAATATTTAACCTTGTTTATTGTACAAATTATGTAAAAATGTGTATACACATTTTGTACAAAAAACGTTTTTTGAGAACGATTTCCTGAATGGAAATCAAAATGTCAAACATTAAATAATTAAAAATGTAATTCTCATCACAATCACAACCAATATTTTTGACTTAATCCCATAAAAACCTAATATTTATCTTAAACTATTCACTGATAGCTTCGATAAAACAGGTTGGAAATTAAAATATGTAAAATATTCCCCGACACAACTCTCTGGGAAAAAATATCTAAATAAATAGATATAACAACTGAACATTGATATAAAAAAACCTGTTAGTTGACCCCAGCCGGCTGAAATCAGCCGGCTGGCAGGTAGATTCAATGTCTTTATTATTTGAACTTGACCGACCGACCAAACCGATCGATATTTTTATGTTTTCAAATATAATTTTAAGTATATATATACTGGCAACATCTATTGGCTTTAAAATGATACCAAATACAATAATTTTACCTTCCGAGGTTACAATGATGGTTTGATGTAAAAAATTTAATAAATAAAAAAATCGGATTATTGAAAAACCGACAACGGTGCCAAGCCTACAAAGGTGCTCTAAACGAACATACACGACTTATAAATAGGAAATGATAGCATTTCTTGGTGATGCTAAACTACTGCAACGTGAAAAGAGCTCTAAATGATAGCGGGATGTATATATATATATACATATATATATATATATATATATATATATATGTATATATATATATATATACATATATATATATATATATATGTATATATATATATGTATATATATATATATATATATATATATATATATATATATATATATACATATATATATATATATATACATATATATATATATATATATATATATATATATATATATATATGTATATATATATATGTATATATATATATATATATATATATATATATATATATATATATATATATATATATAAATATATATATATATATATTAGAAATAATTATTTCGACCAAAAAATAATTTATAAATACGTTCGAATTATCGGGTAAAGTGGTCTGTAATGAAAATTTTTCTTTTTTCTAAGATACTCAATATTTCGCTATTTATTTAATAGCTTCCTCAAGACTAACCAAAACAATTTGAACATTACAAAAAAATGGCGTACAAATACATTTTAAAACACTCACAGAAATTAAAAGATTTCGTAAATAAAAACTGACATTGAAGTATTCGAAATATTGAATGTCAAGATTAAATTGTCTTAAGCACGTTCGTCACAGCTATACGATAAAAAATTAAAATTATTTCAAATGTTAAAATAAAAATAACAATACAAGAAACGTTAGAAGAATGATATTTCTTTGATGAATTATTAAGGTTAGTTGTTATTAAGATGAATGTTAGCTATTTTGAATATTTATAAATTTTGTTCAATATATTACAATATGTTACTTAACTGTCCAGTGTCCGTTTTATAATTAAAAGTGTTTTTATTTTTGTTAATATAATACATCTCAAGAAATAATCTACTTTTGTAGTTATCAGTCTGTGCCAAAATGTGAGCTTTGTTATAGTCTAGCATATGACCAGCGCTTTCATAGTGCTCAACCACTACGCAAGTATTTTTTTCCCAAGACAATTTAATCTTGACATTCAATATTTCGAATACTTCAATGTCAGTTTTTATTTACGAAATCTTTTAATTTCTGTGAGTGTTTTAAAATGTATTTGTACGCCATTTTTTGTAATGTTCAAATTGTTTTAGTTTACTCTTGAGGAAGCTATTAAATAAATAGCGAAATATTGAGTATCTTAGAAAAAAGAAAGATTTTCATTACAGACCACTTTACCCGATAATTCGAACGTACTAAGGAACACTTGAAGAGTGGTGGGTTTTTCGGTCAAAGTGGAGATATAAAAGAAAAAGAAGGTGGCTACTTCATCTATTTATTGAAGACGTTTTGCTTTCTGCTCAGAAAGCATCATCAGTTCATCTAAAATGAACAATATGAAAAACCAAACATCCATAGAGAAGTTATAACATGTGTGTTACCTTACAAAGACATGTAGCAGTCAAAGATATTAAATGTATGAAAAAGCTTACGGTACTGGACATTTAGAGATAAAGTTGTATAAACAATTAATTGAAACTAGGTACAATTTACAAATTAACAGACTTAGGAGGCGAAAGAACATGTGATAATCATACATGTAGGTATATAAAAAATTATTATAAAAAACTTAAGTAAAAAACAATAAAATTGATATGTAAAGAACTAGAAAGATCATGAGATGCACTTCCAATAATGTATTTATAATCAGTTAAATTTTAATTTTGACTTTAGGTAACATTATTGAATTAGTTAAGGTTAAAATATAGTATTTAAAAGTAAAAAATGAAGTTACCTTTTTTAAGTTTACTTTTAAATACTATATTTTAACCTTAACTAATTCAATAATGTTACCTAAAGGCAAAATTAAAATTTAACTGATTATAAATACATTGTTGGAAGTGCATCTCATGATCTTTCTAGTTCTTTACATATCAATTTTAATGTTTTTTACTTAAGTTTTTTATAATAATTTTTTATATACCTACATGTATGATTATCACATGTTTTTTCGCCTCCTAAGTCTGTTAATTTGTAAATTGTACCTAGTTTCAATTAATTGTTTATACAAATTTATCTCTAAATGTCCAGTACCGTAAGCTTTTTCACACATTTAATATCTTTGACTGCTACATGCCTTTGTAAGGTAACACACATGTTATAACTTCTCTATGGTTGTTTGGTTTTTCATATTGTTCTTTTTAGATGAACTGATGATGCTTTCTGAGCAGAAAGCGAAACGTCTTCAATAAATAGATGAAGTAGCCACCTTCTTTGTCTTTTATTTCTCCACTTTGACCGAAAAACCCACCACTCTTCGAGTGTTCCTTAGTTTATATATATATATATATATATATATATATATATATATATATATATATATATATATATATATATATATATACATCTAGCGGTTAATGTAAGCTCCGTTCTAAAACGGTATTATACTAACTCCAGTAGAATATATACCGTGTATATTATTATCTGCGTAGCGCTTTATGTAGACTCCGAGCAACACGTAGGATTAAGTGAACTCTGTAATAGGTTAAAACACTTTTGGGATCCGTATGTATACCTTCGCGTACACAACTAAACTCTTGCGATGCTGCCAATAATTTGATTAGTCGTAGACTTTCAAATTTTACAGCAGGTACATTTTGGTACTTCAAATTTATTTAAATATCAATCAATTTAGTCATCGAGAAATTTCACAAATACTTGGTTAATGCAGTTAAATATTTTAGAGTGGTAATTTATATTACTTGCTTTAATTATTTTTAAACTTAAGTAGTGTCTATTATAAACTTGGAAAAGGCAAGAGTTCATTTTTATTTATTAGTATTTTTTTTAAATGCGTTGGCACTGAAATATTTATTATATAAATGAACGTTCCGATGTTTCGATTGCTACAGTTTATGACGTATAAAATATATGTTTCATGGAGTAGTAAAATCTAAATTATAACAATTTATAAATCATTCTTAAAATTCCAATTTTTTAGAGTCTTATTTCAATATTTCGATTTTTAAATGTAGGGAATTCAATATCCTATATACTATATTTTAGATACACATAAACACATGGATACACTTATAGCAGATACTAAAAGAAGAAATATTTGGGTTCCTTAGGGTATCTTGATTCTCGGCAACATATCTATTACAATTACATATAATATGTTCGGTCTTATTGTTTTAAATGCTTTGTCGCTTGTACAAGCTATTATTATTTTTAACTTTATATAATTGTGTTTTTGTATCTTTCGTTGTCAGGCATATCAAAATTTAATTTCTAATTTAGAAGTAAATGTATATATAATATTCTTTTTTCTGTCACTTAGTTTAAATATAGATCACTTATATTCTTCTTGCTTATTTATTTTTATTCGTAATACTTATTAACGTACGTAATAACGTACCTGTTTTTGCAAAAAGCAACAACGAGTACGAAAGATATCGGGTATCAGGGGTGGTATTTGTCAATCTAAATGCCACTTACGACATATTAAATAAGAGAACATTTCTCCAAAGCTGCATGACATCGCCTTTGTTTTATCCGCGTATATCTACAGAATAGAAGATTTTTCGTATCATTCAATGGTAAGATGAAGAACGCAGATGAATGGTCTCGCTTGGGGTAGCGTAATGGCACCTACACTGTATTACATTTACACAAATGATTAACCGATAACAGTAGATACTAGGACTTTCATGTAGACGATACATTGCACAACCAAAACTTTTGTTGCTGAAGTGAAAAAAAATCTAAATGATTGCCTTAAATATAATAAAATAAACTACGAATTAATTTTAAGCCAAACCCCGAAAAATCTTAGGAGCGCTCCTTCAATTTGTCTAAGACAGGCGCTTTCACAAAACTGAATATCTAATCTAATATAAATCTAATATAATCTATAGTCTAATATAAATACCTTTTTTTTAAACGCATCTACCACCCAGAGGCATTAGCGTATTTAGATTAATGTTACAGTTGAAACAAATAGTGTATATACATTGGTTCATAATTAATAATAATAATATGTATGTGTATTACAATGTATGTTTTAAATTATATGAAGAAGTTGACAGTCTTTAAGATAAGAAATTATTCTTTTAGTATCTGTATTTTCTTCTAGGGCAGTCTTCTGTCTTTTATTTTTGGTTTCCAAAGATGCGGATGTTTGTTGACTTCATATAGCCTTGATGGAGTGTTGTTCCAAGTTTGTTGCCATTTTTGAATTATTTTTTGTAGTATAAGTTTATAGTTTAAATCGTTTTGTACCAATATGTTACTTTCTTCGGACATTAGGTTATTTGGTGCGTTTTTAGCTAGTTTATCTACAACTTCGTTACCTTCAATTCTGACATGAGAAGGTACCCATAAAAAATGAACTTGGATTTTCTTATTTGAAATGTTTTTATGTTCTTTTTTACTAAGAAGTAGAAGGGGGTTGTCACAGTATAATTGAGTCAGTGAGGAAAATGAATTTAGAGAATCTGTGATTATTATACATATTTCTTGGTTTTTGTTTTGTATTAACGATAGTGCTTTTAGAATTGCAAATAATTCAGCCGAAAAGATGGTTGTAATTGACGACAATTGGAAACTAACTGAGATGTCTTCCGAATAAATTGCTGCTCCAACTCTGTCTTCATTTTTTGATGCATCGGTGTATACGCTGTAGGTATTGCCATATCTGTTTAATAGTGTACGAAACTTTTGTTTAATGACGGTTGACGATATCTCTGATTTCTTAGGTTTTTTTGATATCGATAGCCGGAACAGATATTGTCCATGGCGCAGGGTTGTGGATTGAGGAGGTATCATAAGTTTTTGAAAATTGAAAATTTAATTTGGATAAGTATGATCGTATACGAAAGTAAAAAGGATGATCAATTTGATGTGTTTGTTAAAATTTACTTGTAAATCGATCAGCAAAAACGTAATGCACAACTGGATTATTTTGGTTTGATGACACTGCTACTTCTTATGTTAGGCTTAGTGGAAAATATGAATTTTACTATAACGAAATATAAACAAACCATGAAAATTTGATGATTTGAAGAAAGAAAATGTCAAATTAGGCTAGAGCAATAACTGAAACAAAAGAATCAAGTGGGAATAATGTCAGTCATCATATATTTACTCTAAAAATAACTAACAAAAGATAGACATTAAATGAGAAGTAAAAATTAAAAGAATAATATGTCACTAAAAGACTTGATTTGTCGACGATTATCAAAATTTAATAAAAGTCACAAATGTCATCCGATTAATAACAACATTAAATCGTCTGTCAATAAAAAATGTGACGAACAATTGGACAACACATAGTTTGGATTTAGAAGTGGATTGGGAACAAAAGAGGAATTGTGCGCAATGGTGGTACTATTACAAAAATGCAGAGATTATAATGAAAACGTATTCATATCTAATATAGATTTTTAAAAGTATTTGACATAGTTCAACCTGGTAAGCCCATACATGCATTAAAATACATACACCTAGATACCAAGATATTAATTTACTAAAAAATCTACTAAAATCAAACAGCGGTCATGCGGGTGAAAGATAGAGAGACAAATCAAGCAGAAATTCAAAAAGGAGTCAGCCAGAGATGTGTGTTGTCAACTAATATTTTAGGAGACACTATGGGAAAGAAGTAAGGAATGGAGTGAGCATCATTAATAACATAAAATTTGCAGACTAAACCCCAATTATGACAGAAAATATAGAGGATTTACAAATTCTTATAGAAATCATTAACAGATAAAGCAAAATGATGGGACTAAACTAAACAGATAAAAGTCAATGTTTATAAATAAGAAATTGAGTGTGGTTATTAGACTGAGATCGTCGAATGTTATGTATGGTCGCAACTGCTATATGGGGTAGAAGCTTGGACCCTGACAGCCAAATCTGTAAAAAAATTAAAGGCATTCGAAATGTGGCTATATAGGCGTATTCTTAAAATTCCTTGGACTGTAAAAGTCTCAAACGAAGAAGCGTTAAGACGAATTGTCTATCTGGACATCGTATCTGGGCTACAGTTCGAAACGATAAATACTCTATTCTATGCGTCATCATGCAAGGAAGAGTAGAGGGAAGAAAAGTCTTGGGAAGAAAGACAAAATCTGGCAGAGAAATATCAGAGATTGGACTAACTTCAGTGTTGAAGAAATAATATATCTAAAAAATCTAAAAGAATATCTAATATATCTATACCGGATCCTGTAAAATTTTAAGTACATTAAATTAAATCTCTCGTAAATTATAAAGCCTATTCTTAGATTAAAATAACAAATTTCTTAGTATTATGATATGTAGTATTGTGATAATGTGTAGGTGTCAGTATTCTTTTAAAAGAGATTTATAGGTTGGTATATAAATTTCACGGTTATGTGTCATACGGTTTCATCTTTCATACAAACATTAAAAACCTTAAAAAGTTTCATTTTACATACAATTAGCACGTTGGCTCTGGAAATGCGCTATAAATATGCATTGTTAAAAATGGTATACATTTATATAGATTATTGTATATTATATAGATTTTCCTTTGTCGTCTTCTGATTATGTATCTCAATTCGTTCCTAATTAAGCACATGTTGTCCACAAGGTACCTCTTGTATGTATGTAAAACATACATCAACAGTATGTAAAATTTAAATTTTTAATGAAAAGTTAAACATTAGCCATTTATTATGGAGTTCAAAAGAGAAGCCTTTACGAAAATTTAAGTACTAATAAGACCACCGCAATCGGACGTACCCTGGGTAATGAACAATTAATTAATCGGCTAATCACCCGTTCAATATGATTTTTGTCAAATCGGCCTTTTTAGGACCAACTATTTTAATTAGTTCTATAAATATTAAGGGTGCTTAGCACAAATGTGACGTATTTCTAGTGCAGGAAACATATAGAGGGCCAAACCTAGGGTATTTGGTATTAATATGATTCCTGAAAAACACATAATAAATGTAAAAGTGCTATCTCTGCTGGCAAATAAGTAAAGAAAAACTTAAATGAGAGAGGACAAAACCAGTCAGCTGAGGGAACCTTTCAACTATGTTGAGCTTGGATCCACTATCTACCTATATAATGAACAATATTACGGTTACTGACTGAAGATCTGAGCACAAAGCTTATAAAATTTGTACCAAAACACAACAATTACTGATATCCAAAGTCTGCAGACAAGCAAAGCAAAGACAAAGTTGTTACCTTGCTTAAACCTTCAAAAACTCCAACGACCACAAAAGCTATCGGTCAATATATTTATTTTGTCAGCTATATAAAATACTTCTGCACATAATCCTTAATATAATTTTACCGATAATAGAACATTAACACACCCCGTACCAGTAAATACTAGGACTTTTATTACGTAGACAATACATCTCCTGTTGCACAACCAAAAACTTTTGTTGCTGAAGTGGAAAAAAATCTAAATCATATCTTAAACACAATAAAAAAAATAGATACAAGGTTGAATGCTCGAATAAATGAACTTTGATAAAATAAAGGCAGATATCGAGCACAGTTTTATTAATTAAATCTTGCCCAAGTACTTTCGCTCCCTAGAGCATCTTCAGGGATGTCTGAAATAAGCCAAAAAACGTTTTTTTAAAGGAAGAAATTGATTAACCGCGATAAAGACTCGAAGTTATTGGATAATAAAAGTTTTTTGTGATTAACGTTTTAGACTTACTTCGTCAATTTTGGGCTATCCAACAATAATTGCAGAATGTCATAAGTGAAGAATATCAATTTGCTATCCGGATTTAATCCATAAATTAAATAATGGGATGCTATAAAATAATGATATTAGCTAAAAAAAAAACGGTCTAATAGTCAGTAATAAAGCATATAAATGTTCTTTAACATACAAAAGAGATGACGTAGAGAAGGGCATAACGTAACAATAAACCCATATAATTTTAAAGAATTGAAACGTTTTAGATATCGTAGATAACTTTGTAACATAAGAAATAAAAGGGAATATTCAGGTAGCTAACTGATGTATTTATAACTCTTATAATACTTTTAAATTCAGAAGTCTAATACGACTCTCTTAAATCAGGATATATAAAACAGTGATTAAACCAGTGCTAATGTGTGGATATGTGACGAGAACGCTGACAAAACAATGTACGTGAAACTCAGGTATTAATTAGATCAGGATTGCTAGAAAAGCCATCAGAAGTATTTTCCGACTTACAAAGGTCCGCGTACTAACCATTAACGAACGGAAATAATGCCAAGGTCAAACACGTATATAAAGACAGCAACGTCGTACAAGAAGCTAAATCTCAATGCTAAAGTTGCGCTGGCTATATCCAAAGGCTTTATAATAACTGCATTGCCAAGTTAAATTGGGAGGATGCCCCAAGAGAAAAAATGTCCTTAGGACTTCCACAAATGAAGGGGGAAGGTAACATGAGGTCAGATTTAGGAATCATGAGACTATCTACCGACCCATCATATTTATCAACACATGCCTGTTCAACTACCTGCTATCCTACCTATAGTCAATACTCATCTGTTGGGGACTATCAAATCAATTACATGTAATTAAACAAACCAGAATAAAAAAAGTTATCCCAGGAAAGGCACTTCAGAAATATTGACATAAATTTTTAAAACGTTATTTACGTGGCTTATTAAAATTTAAATTTTTAATGAAAAGTAAAAGATTAGCCATTTGTTATGGGGTTCAAAGAAGAACCTTCACGATGTTAATTTTTTGAGATATGATTGGATGTTTTCTCTTCATTGCATACTGAGACGCCCAAGTGGCATTCTTCTGTGCTAACTTCCTTCCATACCAGTTTTACAAGTTTGACATCTTGGCGTCTATGCATGTGTCCGATCTACGTTAAGCAATTTATTTTCCTAAACAATATCGTTATAAGAGCTTTCTTTATTCAGTATGTGTTCTTCTTCTATACGGATTTGTAGCGATATGATAATGAGGTTAAAACAATTTTCCTATTATTTTCCTTTCAAATATTCGTAGTTCTTCTTTATCTGTTTTAGTCATTGTCCATGATTCGCATCTATGTATTAAAATAGGTAAAAAGTTTAAATTATGATCTGTATTTCTTCAGTGATATTAACCGTGATTATTTATCTAAAATATTTAAAGTGTTCCATATTAATGAAATTGTAGTTGTTAACTTTAATATTTTATCAAGATTTATTAAATTGGTCTCTTCTGTTGATTCGCTTGTATTTGGTTTTCATTTCGTTGGTTTTAAGTAAAACGTTTTTCGTGCTCTCTTCACTTTATTGAAGATTTTTGCGGACGGGAGAGTTTTTTATGAGATCTATATCATTTAGAGAATTTATATTTTATTCGACTATTTTATAACTCAGTGTTTCTTGGTGCATATTTTCATCTTTGGTTTTTTGTTTCCCGTATCATGAGTATAAGGATTTTGCTGGATATCCACATAGGGAACCCGGTGGTATGTACATGATATTTCCATAACCAACAATCGAAAATTTGTCTTATTGTAAAGTCATGATGATTTTACTAGGAAATATAGTGTTATTTAATAATGTGTTTAATTAAACACATATACCAAAACGCAATAGCCAGTG
Organism: Diabrotica undecimpunctata; assembly: GCF_040954645.1. Taxonomy (NCBI): domain Eukaryota; kingdom Metazoa; phylum Arthropoda; class Insecta; order Coleoptera; family Chrysomelidae; genus Diabrotica; species Diabrotica undecimpunctata. The sequence continues at coordinate 83,593,196 of NC_092810.1, read as the reverse complement.
TTAGAGTGGGTGATCGTCAAACCCAGAAATTCCCGATACAACGTGGAGTACGCCAGAGGGACACCATATCACCGAAACTGTTCACTACGCTTTTGGAATATATATGTAAAAGGGCAAAACTGACCGACAAGGGCATAAATATAAACGGAGAAAAGCTTAGCCATCTAAGGTTTGCAGATGATATTGTACTAATAGCTGATAGGATAGATGAGGCCAAAGAACTTTTAAATCAGCTCTACCTTTCCTCGCTAGAAGGGGGATTGAAAATAAATATATCTAAAACCCAGATGATGACAAATCTTGTAGTCAGCGAAGATATATGCGTAGGAACAAGATCCATAGACCAGGTAATGGCCTATAAATACCTAGGTCATGAGATTCACATAGGAAAAGATAACCAAACCGTTGAGCTTCTCCGTCATATAAGACTGACTTGGGCAGCCTTCGGCAAGCTGAACCATATTTTCAAATCGTCTGATATACCAATATGCCTTAAAAGAAAAACGTTTAATCAGTGTGTTTTGCCAGTGTTAACTTACGGTGCGGAAACGTTGACCATGACAAGGAGAACAGTTCAAAAGATCCGTGTGTGTCAAAGGGCGATGGAGCGTGCTATGTTGGGCATTTCACTACGAGACAAGATCCCAAATCGCCAGCTACGACAAAGAACCGGAGTGGCTGATGCAGTAGAGAGAGCAGCAACACTGAAATGGAACTGGGCAGGTCACGTGGCTCGAATGACAGATAATAGATGGACAAGCGGATACTGGAATGGAGACCAAGAGATGATGCCTACCGAAGCAGAGGTCGTCCACCAACACGTTGGACTGACGATCTAAAACGTTGTCATAGAAATTGGATGCAAGAGGCACAAGATCGAAATAGATGGAAAATTATGAGGGAGATCTATGCCCAGCAGTGGATAAGCGAAGATTAAATGATGTTAATATTAATAAAGTTCGAGCAACAATTCCTATATGCATTAACTTGGTAATGATATTTCTGCTCCCCGATACCTGGTGCAGTCCCGAAAGCAATAAAACTGCTAGACTCATGCTTCCTATTATCCAACAATTAGCCAGTCCAGGACTATACGCCTTATTTTGGTACTGATATTGCTGCCCCTCATAAGTGAACAGAATATGCAAGGAAGGTTTTGGCAATTTATTAATTTTGTGTGTTATATTAAAATAATATTTCTTCGAGAAAGTGAAGAATATCTATTTGCTATCTGGATTTAATCCATAAATTAAATATTAGAATGCTATAAAATAATGTAATATTAGCAGCAAAAAAACGGTCTAATAGTCACTAATAAAAAAATCAAATAAATGTTCTTTAACATACAAAAGAGAGGATGTAGAGTGGGACATAACGTAACGCCATACGATAAAGCCATATCATTTTGAAACATTGCAGCGTTTTAGATATCGTAGATAACGTTGTCACATAAGAAATAAAAGGGAATATTCAGGTAGCTAATTGATGTATATATAACCCTTATAACACTTTTAAATCCAGAAGTCTAATACGAATCTCTAAAAGCAGGATATATAAAACAGTGATTAAACCAGTGCTAATGTGTGGATATGTGACAAGAACGTATTAATTAGATCAGGAATCAGGATTGCTAGAAAAGCCATCAGAGGTATTTTCCGACTTACAAAGGTCCGAGTACTAACCAATACGAACGGAACTAATGCCAATGTCAAACACATATATAAAGATAGCAATGTCGTACAAGAAACTCAATCTCAACTCCAACGTTCAGCTAGCTATATCCAAAGGCTCTCTCAATAACTGCATTACCAAGTTAAATTGGGAGAATGCCACGAGACGATGTCTACAAATGAAGGGTGGAGGTAACATATGATCAGATTTAGGAATAATGAGACTACCTACCGACCCATCATATTTATCAACACTTGCTATTCTACCTACAATCAATACTTCTCTGTTGGAAGCTATCAAATCAATTACTTGTAATCAAACGAACTAGGCTTAAAAAAATTATCCCAGGAAAGGCACTTCAGAAATATTGACATAAATTTTTAAAACGTCATTTACGTGGCTTAGTTTACAATAGAAATGAGGAGACAAAAAGAAGAAAAGGCAATAGAATCTTGCTGTGTTTTGACTATGCGATGACGATGATCTTTATATAACATAGAGGGAGATAGAGAGAAGAATGTCTATGTTTAATCTAGAAACCGCTGGTTTTCTCCCTTTCGAATTGGGTATGTATATGTATTACCATAGATAATAAAAGCAAGAGGACTATAATTATGAAACTTTATCTAAAAAGCAAAATCAATAAACAAATTATATATACAAAAAATTATATAAGTAAATCCCTAATATTTACACAGACTGCTTTACAAAAAGTGAACGGATGAGCATAAAAACACAACTGTTTTAAAAACATAATATTATTAGACGAATTGTGGATTCATTTCACGCAAACTAAACCGGTTTAGTTAACATACTACAAAATAAATCAGAAGACTATGCTAAAATATGATACGGCAAAAAAAAGGCAATGACTTTTACAGCTGATTGTCGTATACATATCAATATAACGCAAATATGACGATTTGTCCACAGCATATGAATATTGTCTCGTAATTTTATATGGACGGCGTAATTCATCACTTGACCAAGCGCCAAAATATGATTTTGAGATATTTGACTTTAAAGTTTTCACTCTATTAAAATTCACTATATGTTACAATTGTCGTAATTTTTTGTTTTCGAATACAGTTTTTTATGTTTCTTATAAGTGCGAAATAGTAACTTGTCCAATATTAAAGAAAAACAAAAAAAAAGTCTTTTGGTCGACTTACGATTTTCGCCACATTGTGTAATTGTGTTATACATCAGTAGACCAAGCGACATGGAGGTCGTTTGGTCTAGTGATGAGTAACTAAAATATCACTTTTAGTAAATTATTGGTAGGCCACAAGCTATTATTTCTTTTTGGGTATGACAAAAATAGTCGTTGTTTTTGAATATTTTATATTACTTAAGAAATTAATCAAAAATATAAAATCTTTTAATGTCGTCTTCTATTGTATTGTTTCTGAAAAGAGAGCAATACAAAGGTTTTGCATCATTTGGTATTAGGTGCGTTAAAGATTGTCGTTAAGCTTAGGCACAAAAAGTGGCTTGCCTGTGGGCCAAAGAGGAATCAAGTGGTTACTTACGGATTGCATTGCAACAGGCCGTCCTTTTTAAAAATCCTTGCAAAGATTTACTTCAACTTCACTAGTGTTAAGTTTTCATAAAAATAATGAGTGGTATATCCTTTCTTATTTAAATTTCTCTTGTTTTAAACCAGCCTTACTCTTTTCTATGTCTGACTTACGGTTTGTAATCATCGTTTCTAACTTCTTTGTTCCAACGAATTCTTTTTTTTTCATTCTGTGAACTACTAGTGGTTTCTTTTTACGGGATTTTTTCATCACGTTTATTTAATCATCAACGATATATAAACGTTGTTGAAATTTTAGGGCATTTTCAAAATCTCCAAAATCACTACCATTGGGTAAAAGCTATGACTAGAAAGGAAATAGCGTAATGTAATTTTTTCAATGGTAGGATGAGTTTCCAAAATCGTTTTCAGAATCAAAACTATTTTGATGTTGCGGTTTTGGCTGCCACAAGAGTCTGACCAAAAAATTACATGTCTTGCAGAAGTAACATTTTCTTCAATATGTTTCTTAAGACAAATGCCTACGTGCTGGGCTCCCTGAACAGGTTGACGTTCTATCCAAATATAACAATGACCTTTGTTATCCTTGGCGCTATGGATACCAAGATTGTAAATACATAATTGACGCTTATAATATACAATATTTATTAGAATTCTCGGAAGGGGAAGAGTTTTTCTTTAAATCAAATCAAAAGGTTTCCACTTCTGGTTGATAGTTGCTTATCTTCATGTCTAGTTTTCTTCTAGATTGTGCATTTTCAGCTTCTTCTAATTGCACATTTTTTCTTTTTTTAACTTGTTTAATTGTTCGTTATCTGCGCAATTTTTAATTTCTAATTCGAAACAATCACATCTACTACAAGTAACTTTTTTCAACTTTTTTCTTTGAAGATTAAATCGTGTTAAAAACATTTTTTTGTAAAACGAAAATTTAACAAGGTCATTATCTGCTTCTTTAATATACAATTCATACATTTTACTTAGTGTTATGTCTTTTGTTAGGTATTCTCTTTCTGTGTTAGCTCTTCTGTAATGTGACTATTATAGAAAAATTTAAGCAATAACTGCCACTACTTCTTAATCTAAACGCCTCAACAAGTTGCCAACGTCACCATTGTTAACAACGTTTATGTACATAATATGTTGCCAAATATTCGATTCACAATCATTAAAACGCTCGCAAGAGGCGCTTGGTCTACTGATGCAAAACTAATACACAAAAATTAGTCGCTTGCTCTAGTTATGCAAAATTCAAAATCCAAAATAAAAAGAAAGACACTTAATCTTTTTAAATATATCTGGTTATCCATTACTAACAGGTTAATGGGATTTATTACGTAGATAGTTTATGCTATTTTCCACCTTCTTCTTTAAGTTCCATCTTCTATCGAAGGTTGGAAATCACCATGGCTATACGGACTCTGTTGACTGCCGCTCTAAAAAGTTCTGCACTACTGCTTTCAAACCATTCCCTTAGGTTTTTAAGCCAGGATATTTTTGGTCTATAACTATTCTAATTATGTGTATAAATATTAAGAGTATATCTAGAGATAAAGACACTCCACTTTACATATGCACTTAACAAAATGCAGGAAGCACATAGATGGCCAATCCTATGGTATTTGGTATTAAGCTGATCGCTGAAAATTACATATTAAATGCAGGCAAAGAAGCAAAGAAAAACTTATAATGAAAGAAAACAAAACCAGTCAGCTGAGAGAACCTTTCAACGATGTTGAGCTTGGATCCGCTATCCACGTATATAATGAACAATATTACGGCTCCTGGCTGAGGATCTGAGCACAAAACTAACTCTAAAATTTGAACCAAAAATACAACAATGGCTAATATCCAAAGTCTTTAGACAAGCAAAGCAAAGACAAAGTTGTTGCCTTGCTTAAACCTGGCAAAAACTCCAACGACCACAAAAGCTATCGGCCAATATATCTATTTATTTTGTCAGCTATACAAAATACTTCTGCACATGATCCTTAATAAAAATCGATAATAGAAGAAAAACTCAAATTAAAAAAAAAGTGGCTATATATGACAGATTAAATCATATACATCACAAATACTAAATCTTGCCCAACACAGCAAAGAGAAGTACGAAAAATATCAGGTATGAGGAGTGGTATTTGTTAATCTTAATGCCGCTTACGACACCTTAAATTATAGGGTATTTCTCCAAAATCTATGTAATATCCCCTGAGGTAATAAACTCACTTGTATTATCCGCGTATGCCTACAAAACAGAAAATTTTTCGTATCACTCAATGGTAAGAATAGCAGATGGAGAACGTAGAATAACTGTCTCTTTGGGGTCCTGTAATGGCACCTACTCTGTATAACATTTACACAACTCATACCAGTAAATACTAGGACTTTTATTATGTAGACGATACATTATCTATTGTTGCACAGCCAAAAACTTTTGTTGGTGAAGTGGAGAAAAATCTAAATCATACCTAAAAATAGATTATAACTCAATTTTAAGCCAAACCCCGAAAAAAGTCAGGTGTGCTCCTTCAATGTCCCTAACAGAGACACTTTCACAAATCTGAATATATACCTGAACCAATAGTGTCATGAAATCCTTAAACTCTGGACTTGCTATAAATAACTTGAAGATAGTTTCTATCACACTTTGTCATTCACAGTACTTTTTTTAAAATCAAATGCCAAACTAGAACCAGAAAATAATATTCTCTGCAAACTTGTCAGCTAAAAATGTGAAGCACATCCTTCCAGCCTTAAAACGTAGACGCTTGAACTCTATGCTTCTGCTGCCTAATATACTTTGATAGTATAAGTGACACCAACACATACTTAACACGTAGATTTAGTTATAAATTAGTCAGCCAAATTCAGCAAATATTAAGACTCACATCCACACATAAGCTCTATAATATCGTAGCTATCAATCCACCTAATATCCGAAGATAATTAGCTAGAGAGCAAAAGAAACAAAGTCCAGATTCGTAACATCCACTCCACGAATATCAGCCCATTTTATGACAAAAATCAAGAAAAAAATGGCTATATCAACAAATCTGCAAGATATACAAACAAAAATAAGCTGCTCCTCGCCATCTGATCCCTCGAAAGGAACTTCCCTATGGTAGTTATCTTTCTTAAATCTGCCAGGAGGACTCTGGCCTGCAAACACCGGTTAACTTGTGTGCATGTGGGGTGGTACAAGACTTATTACACTTTCTTAGTAAACTTTACCATTCGAATCGCTCTTTTCTGAAGGGACAAGGTTTATTTATGTGAACTGAACATGTAAAGTACAGTCAGTAAGCTATTACTTATAAAGATCATTGCAAATTTGACACTAACTCCACTTATATTGATTACATATTACCCCTAAATAGGAGATAAAACATTCAGAAATATGTACTATTGGTGAAGTTGTATAATTCGTGTTAGATAAATTAATCAGTCTTCCCTTTTTTGTGCACTACTACCCATTTTAACAAAAAATATCTATTTTAGCACTTAAATATTTATTTTGAGATAACCTTCTATCCAGAATTATATGTAGTACACAGATAAAAAAATAAAATAATAAAATAAAAGAAATAAAATAATAAAAAGCTGTATATAAGATATCATGAAACAATGGATGAAATAAAAGAAGTTCTTATTAACCGGATTCTTAAATAAAACGTATAAAGACATACTCACGTTAACAAAATACATTAGATAATTTTCGCATATGAAAAAACACATCCAACTTGGTAATGAAATCCTTTTGTATCTATAAATCTATTTTTAGAAAAGCACGTACCTACTAAAAACAGGTATTTGGTAGTACACATATCTGTTACATACTGTAATGCGTATGAATGATAACAAAAGTAAGGAGTCCATATGAACCGTTTAGAATATCCGCTGGAAATAAACGGCTTAATCCCATAGTTGCCAAACTATCAGAGCTTACTTAAACCGATATACTTATGGTTCCAATATACACGGAAAAAGATCTGAACGACCCCTATAATATATACACGTGAACTAAGCGATATACATTCATGATACAGGGGTAATTAGGGGCTCCACAAAATTTTTAAAAATTATGAAACTATACATGTTGACGAATCGACAGAGCCAATATTATGGAATGGTCAAGTGAGCTCCGTATATCGGTGGCCACTTGACCATGGAGCTCACTTGAACCTGAATTTTAACATGGGCGGAGTCCACTTTATGCCGTTGATATATATATATATATATATATATATATACATACATATAGGTATATATATATATATATATACATACATATAGGTATATATATATATATATTTATATATATATATATTTATATATAGATATTTATATATATATATATATATATATATATATATATATTTATATATATATATATATATATATATATATATATATATATATATATATATATATATATATATATATATATTGAAATGATATTGTTTAAAAAATTAATTTATAAGTTATATACTACATAATATTAGATATAAAAAAGTATTTGATTATTTTAAATAAGTTATATACTAGAGAATTTGATAAAAATATATTTATGTGAGGGCAATTTTTAAGAAATTAGCATATAATAATTGTAAAAAGTTGTATTTTAATGTTGTAAATATATTTAAGTGAGCCATGTGCATAGGCAACCAACTATACTCTCCAAGTGACATTTTAGAAAATGATTGGGAATATAAAGTGGGGTTATAATAATAATGTTAGTTTAAAATGTTTAATTTATATATATTTAATGATTTAAATGTTTATTCTGATCTGAAAAGCCTAAATGTCAACAAAATTATCAATAGAACATTAACGAATTCTCCAGAATGCAGAATTTGACCATTGTTTACGGTCGAACATTCTCGAAATAATGGTTATGTCTGTGGAACGAACATATAGGTACTTTTTTCGAGAACATCCATATAGAAGTAATAGAACAAATGGAACATGATTTATTGCCAGATGATTCTAGAACAGAAAAAAAGATATAAATACCCGGTGATTTGGATTAGAAGGGATCAGTTATGAGTTACAGTTACTATGAAGCCAGTTTATTATGAAAGTTAGTAGAAGATAGACACATTTAGTTAGTGAAGTCAATTGTTCACAGTTTTAGTAAGTCAGTCAAGCAGTTTAGTAAGAAAGTCCGTCCAGTCCATTCAATTAGTCAATCAGTTACAAATAGTCCAATTGTTTAATATAGTGAGTTAAATGAAGATTAAAAATTATGCATATATTTTAATGCACATTTATAATGAGACACAAATAATTATTGAAGATTAAAAAAGTATATTAGAAGAATATTGTAAGAAATTAAAATTATATTATGATTGGAGATTAGTATAAATCAACTTATAATAATTGGATATTGGTATATTGAAAAGAAGAATAAATATAAATGCTGTTTTGCTGGTTTGCTTGGTGGTTTATAAATGCTGGTGAAGAAAAATATATCTTAAATTGGTAGAAGCTGATAATTGGAAAAAGTAATTTCACAAAAACAAGGATAACCGAAGTACGAAGACATTCAGTGGTGATTAGAATCTATATAGTGGAAAACAGTTCATTTAGGCATTCAGTGAAAGAAAGGTACAAAATTTTGTTAATATAATTTAGTTAGTGTCATAACAGTTTCAATTTTTAAGATAGCTTGTTTAACTTTTACATTGTCTATAGAATTTAATTAGTTTTATAAGAATATCAATTTAAAGATAGTTTATTTTAAATTTACATTGGCTAGGTTAGATATATATGTGTGTTTCATAATAGTTATAATAAAGATAATTTAAAAAAGTACTTACAAACTAATTCTTTGAGAACCGCGATAAAAACCCTATATATTATATTATTAAAAATACTCATTGCTCATCATTCAAACAAACAATACATCATAACAATATATATATATATATATATATATATATATATATATATATATATATCATCATCATCATTTTGGCTTTACAACCCTGTGTGGGTCCTAGCCTCCCCAAGAATTTTTCTCCAGTCGTCCCTATCCATCGCCTTCCTCCGCCAAGCACGTATTTCCATATTTCTCCTATCTTGGTCTATGTTATCTAGGAATCTTGTGCTGGGTCTTCCTCTTCTTCTTTGACCAATAGGTCTATTAAGGAGCGTTTTTCTAGCTGGGTCGGTTTGCTCCATCCGCATTACATGGCCTACCCACCTCAGACGTCCTATCTTTATGTGTTTTAAGATATCTGGTTCCTGGTATATCCTATAGAGTTCGAAGTTGTATCGTCTTCTCCAGACACCATTTTCATTTACCGCTCCATAGATGCGCCTTAGTATTTTTCTTTCGAAACATCCTAACATGTTTTCATTGCTTTTTGTTAAAGTCCAGGTTTCTGAACCATATGTTAGGACTGGGCGTATTATTGTTTTGTAGAGTTTTACTTTTGTATTTCTTGATATAACTGTAGATTTAAAAAGGAGATTAAGCCCAAAATAGCATCTATTAGCCGTGCAAATTCTGCGGTTTATCTCTGCGGTAGTGTCATTTTCAGTATTGACGAGCGTTCCCAGGTATACAAATTCGTTAACTTCTTCGATGACGTCATTTTCTATAACAAGTGGCCGTAGTGTTTGTGGTTGCGTACCTATTTTCATGTATTTTGTTTTGTTGGTGTTTATTATTAAACCCATTTTTGTAGCCGCTTCCTTTAATGCTACGTACGCCTCTCGTGCTGCGTTTTCCGTTCTCCCAACAATATTGATATCATCAGCATATGCTAAGATTTGCAGAGATTTGTTATATATTGAAGTAGCCAGTTATTTGTTTTAAAAGGTTCAGAGAGTTCCCCCTGGATTCGTACTTTGCATTCAACTTTTTCAAGGGTTAGTTTGGTTAAACTTACCAACTGATTTGGTACTCCTAGGTCTATCATTGCTCTAAACAATTCTCTTCTATTTACAGAGTCGTAGGCTGCCTTGTAGTCTATAAATATGTGGTGCGTGTCTACACCGTATTCCAGTGTTTTCTCTAGAATTTGTCTTAGGGTTGAAATCTGATGAATTGTTGATTTACCACCTCTGAAACCAGCCTGGTATTGTCCTATTATTCGCTCTGCATATGGTGCCATACGATGGCATAGTATATTGGAGAATATTTTATACGCTGCATTTAGGAGCGTAATTCCTCGATAGTTAGAGCATTCAAAGATGTCACCCTTTTTGTGTATGGTGCAAAGTATTCCAATATTCCAATCATTGGGAAGGGACTTCTGTATCCATATTTCTTTTATAAGCTGCTGTAGGGCTATTATGATATCGTGGCCACCTTCTTTATATAATTCCGCTGGGAGATTATCTATTCCGGGTGATTTGTTTCTGGCTAGTTTGTTTACAGCGTCTTTAACTTCCAGGATCGTTGGTGGATCCTCCTCCCTCTCGTCTGCTCCGCTTACCTCGCAGCTTTCGTCTTCTGGGTTTTCTTCTTCCTCTATATTAAGTATCTGGTTAAAATATTCCGTCCATCGGTTTAGTACGTCTGTTCTTGTTGTTAAGAGATCGCCATTTAAACTTCTACATTGATTTGTGTTTGCCTTAAATTCTTTTCTGTTGATGTTAACTTTCTTATAGAATGTTCTGAATTCTTTCTCTCTGTTGAGGTTTTCTATATATTGAAGTTCCTTTTTTAAGTGGTTTCGTTTCTTCATTCTGTGTATTTTCTTTTCTTCTCTTCTCTTTGTCTGGTGATTCTCTATACTTGTTCTAGTTCGGCGGGTAAGCATTTTTGCATAGGCTTCATTTTTTTTCTGTGTTGCGTCTTTGCATTCATCGTCAAACCAGTGATTTTTTCGGGTACAAGTTTCTGTTCCTATTTCATCTTGTGCTGCTGACTCAATATCTTCCCTTATCCTGTTCCAGAATGAGTCTATATTTCTCTGGTCTTCTTCGCCTAGACTTTGATTCCTTAACCTATTGGTAACATTTTCCCAGTACTGTTTTGCAACAGTTGCATCTCTCAGCTTCTGTACATTCCATTTCTTTCTATTTATTTCTTTTTCTTTGTTGGAGTTTGAAATTCTAGCCCTTAGTGTTGAGATCACTAAACAATGGTCTGAGTCTATGTTTGCGCCTCTATAACTTCTGCAGTTTATTATGTCCGTTCCGTGTCTTGAATCTATTAAGATGTGATCAATCTGACTAGTTGTTCTTAAATCAGGGGAGGTCCAGGTTACCTTGTGTATATTCTTGTGTTCAAAATAGGTGCTAGCGACGGTCATGTTCAGTGCTGCTGCTAAGTTTATCAGTCGTAATCCATTATCGCTACTGATGTTGTGTAGGCTATGCCTTCCTATAGTCGGCATAAAAACATGCTCTCGTCCTATTCTTGCATTCATGTCACCTAGCACTATTTTAATGTCATTTTTGGGGCATCTTCTGTAGGCTTGTTCTAGGTCTTCGAAAAACTGTTCTTTAATGTCTTCTAATTTGTCGTCGGTCGGGGCATGTGCATTAATTAAGCTGTAAAAAAAGAATTTACCTTTTAAGCGTAAATAGCACATTCTTTGACTGTAGGCTTTAAAATCAATAACTAGGCCTTTTGTTCTTTGGTTTACTATAAATCCCACTCCATCTATGTGTTGGTTTTCATTGCAGCTGTAATATATGGAGTGGGTTCTCTTATCAAGAATGCCTGTTCCCGTCCATCGCATTTCCTGCAGTGCCAAAACATCTACTCTGTACATGTTCACTATGTCTAGTAGAGATGCGAGTGCTCCAGCTCGGTACAGGGTTCGGGTGTTCCATGTTCCTAATCTTAATTCCATTTTTCGTTTGCAGTGTCGTCGTCGTAAGTTCCGTCCGGCTAATATATATATATATATATATATATATATATATATATATATATATATATTTATATATATATAGATATATATTTAAATACTCTCGTTTAAATACTCTCTCGGCGGCGCGTGGGCTCTTGTGATTGGTCCTGCCTGTGTGCGAGTGGGCGGGGCCTTGTCTGGCGGTCTCGCTGTTTGTTTTTTCTGTGTGTTAACTGAAGTTGAATTTTTTTGGACGGTTCTTTGCAGAGCTGGTTTCCATGTTGTTGGAAGTCTTTGGGCATCATCTCGAGTGTTTAGGTTATTTGGATATGTTTCTATTTCTATGGCTTCCCTGATTATTCGCTTGGTTTTGTGTTCGATGTTCGCTAGCATTGTTGTCTGTTCTAGATCGATTGTGTGTCCTGTTGTTAGGGCATGTTGTGTAAGGGAAGATGTCTTTTCTTGCTTTGCAATAGCGTTTCGATGTTCTTCTTGTCTTACTTGAATTCTTTGATTAGTCTGTCCGATGTAGGATTTGTCGCAGTCTCCACAGGGAATCTTGTACACTCCTTGGTTTTCTAGTGGGATTTTGGTTTTTGCGGAGTTAAGCATATTAGAAATTTTCTTATCCGTGTTGAATATTGTCTCTATTTTATGTTTTCTTAGGACTCTACTGATTTTTTCCGTAGTGCCCTTCACGTACGGTAAAATCGTCTTAGCAATAGGTTTTTCTTTTTCTTCTGTTGATTCTTTGCTTTTTCCTCCTTGTGATTTTTGTGCCTTTTCAATTGTGTACGTGGTGAAGCCATTTTTTCTTAATGCTGTTTTGACCGTTTTCATTTCTTTGTTCCTGTGTTCTTCATCTGTTAATCTTTCTGATCTTATAGTCAGGGTTTTGATGACTGACTGCAGTTGTGCAGGATGGTGGTGTGAGTCAGCGTGTAGATATCTGTCGGTGTGTGTTGGTTTTCTGTATATCGTGTATCCTAAAGTTCCATCTGTTTTCTTTATTATTAAAACATCCAAAAACGGTAGCTGTTGGTCTTTCTCTAGTTCCATAGTAAACTGAATTTTGGGGTGGATGGTATTAATGTGATTTAGGAATGTATTTAGTTTTTCTTCCCCATGTGTCCAGATAATGAAGGTGTCGTCCACGTATCTCAACCATAGTTTCGGTTTATACTCTGCCGTTGTTATTGCTCGTATTTCTATTTCTTGCATAAACAGATTTGCTATCACCGGTGACAGTGGTGAACCCATGGGTGCTCCCTCGACTTGTTTGTACCTTTGGTCTTTGTATATGAAATATGTGTTGTTCAGGCAGTGTCTCGTTAGGTTTACTGTATCCGGTGGTATTGGGTATTTTTTTCCTATAATCTCTAACGATTCTTCTACTGGGGCGTTAGTAAAAAGTGACACCACGTCAAAACTCACTAGCAAATGTCCCGGGTCAAGAGTCACGTCCTTTATACGCTCGATGAAGTGGCCTGCGTTCTTGACGTAAGAATCCGCTTCCTCTGCGTACGGTTGTAACTGATTGGCTAAGAACTTTGCGAGCGGCTGTGTGGGTGATCCGATTGAACTAACTATTGGTCGTAGTGGCATCCCAACTTTATGAACTTTTGGTAAACCGTAGAGCTTAGGGCACCTAGATGATTTTTCGCGTGGAATCAGCTTGGGCTGATCCTCCTTTTTTATGTTTGAAACTTTGATCTTGGCCTTCGTTGTTTTTTCTAGATACGTTGTTGGATCTGTGGCAATTTTTTCGTATGCTGTGTCGTTTAGAAGATCTGTTAATTTTTTGTCATAGTCATCTATATTCATTACTACAGGCCACTTCATCGAGCGTATAAAGGACGTGACTCTTGACCCGGGACATTTGCTAGTGAGTTTTGACGTGGTGTCACTTTTTACTAACGTCCCAGTAGAATAGTTCAGTCAAATAATTTGAATGAAAGAAAACTTTAAGACATTCTAAAGATAAAATCAAATATAAGCATACGAACTAAGATTCCAAGTTTTAAGGAGTTAATTTTTTGTGAATAAATTATATTTTTTATATGGTAAATTTTTTAGTAGATATTATTATAAAGCAGATCAATAGATAGTTTGTTCATTAAAATTAAATTTAGAGTATAGGAGTTTGTTGGGAAAGATAATTGCCCACAAAAAGTTATTTATTAACATTCACCGTATTGCTTATTGAAATAAATAATAATTTGTGTGCATATTTATGTTGTTTTAATGTTAGTTCCGTTTCCTGTTTTATCCCGATTATGAGCAACTAGGAGATACTAAACCCACTAGAAGAGATATATAAAGTAAACTGATTAAAGTAAAATTAAAAAGGCACCCTGAGAATTTTAATAGTAATTGAATTGTATGACTCTGCATAAATTAGTGAACTAATTAATTAAATAATTGGATTAATTAAATTAGTCTTAATCAATAATAAGACATCATAAAGCAGATCACAACAGCATGGCGAGCCAACGTGGGGCTTAAAAGTATCTCTAGTTGTGAATTTGAAGGATCAGAAACGGAAAACAGGTGATTGAGAGAATTTATTTGCCCGTCGGAAAGAATTTGATATATTTATTTGAAAATTTATGAAATTATTTGAGTTAATTTATCTAGGTACAATTTTACATTTATTCTATTTTTGATTGATATAATTTTTTGATGAATTTAAAATTTATGTGATAAATTGATAATATCTGGGGGAGAAATATTTGTCGTGTTCTGCAACATAGAGAGTGTTGTAAAATTTCACATTTGGCGGGGACAAAAAAACAGTAACAAAAAGAAACAACATGTCGACCACAAGGAGTCAAAGCAAAACGCAAGAAAGGAAAGAGGATAAGATAGAAGAGGAAACAATTATTGATGAAGGATCGGATAATGAAGGAAATGCGACAATAATGGAGGAAAGAAAAGAAACAGGGATGCTGGAAAAATTATTAGCAATGATGCAAATACAGACACAAACAATGAATGAAACATCAAAGAAAATGGATAGAAATCAACAAGAAACATCACAAACAATGGAAGAAAACCAACGGGAAACAAGGCTAGCAATAGAACTAAATAATAGAAATATAGAGCAGCGTTTGGAAAACTATGAACAAAAATTAGAAGAAAATGATAGAAAAATGGAAAAGCGTTTGGACAAATATGAAAATGAGGTAAAAGTCTGTTTAGAAAAAGTCAGAGAGGAAACTAGAGATGCAGAGAGAAGAAATAGAAACTAAAATGAAAGATATTAAGACTGTACAGAAAAAGGAATTAGAACAGTTAGAAACAAAATTTGAAATGGCTTTACAAGAAGACAAGAAAGAAATAGAAAAACAAATTGAGGATATCAGAAAACAACGAGAGATGGGAGACAGGAGAGAAGTACTCATCCAAAGTCCGGGTGACATAAAAATACAATTTGGCGGGGACGTAAAAAAATTACACCCGGTAATTTTCATCAACAATTTAAAAAAGAAATTACGACATATCGGTAATTTCGAAACAGCAAAGGAAACGATAAGGAACCATCTTAAAGATGAGGCAAGTTTATGGTTTGATAGCAAAGAAGAAGAATTACAAAATTGGCAAACATTTGAACAAAAATTTCTGAATTATTTCTGGGGGAAAATACAACAGATAGAGATAAACAAGGAATTACAAAATGGGAGATACCAGGATAGTATGGGTATATCAGAAAAAACATATGCCTTACAACTATACAACAATGCAAGACACTTACATTACAACTATTCGTCCGAACAGCTAGTGGAACTAATAGCCAGACATTTTGAAGATACCTTAGAAGATCACATAACTCTACAAAACTACAAAGATATTGACAGTTTATGTCAATTCTTACAAATACGAGAAGCAAAATTAAGAGAAAGAAAAATGAGGAGAACGCAAGAAAATTATAGACAACGAGAAAATCAAGACTATAGAGATAGAGGACAAAACTTTAGGAGAGAAAACACGAGAAGAGAATTTGTCCCGAGGAGGGAAAACGAAAGTAGAGACAACGGAAGAGTAAACTATGAACAAAGAAATCGGCAATGGAACGAAAACAGATATCGAGAGAACCAGAATAGAAACAACACTCGCACATATCAGGAAAACCGAAATAATAATAGAACGAATGAACCGGAAAATCGCGGAAACCGATACGGGTCCGAGAGACCAAGAGAAAATAGAAGATCGGTCAACAACACACACATAGAAGAATGTGAGGATGAGGGACAAAGCGACAGAAGTAGAAGCGAACAAGAACAGCAAGCGTCTTTTCACGAAGGCGCTTACTAAAGACAAAGAAACAAACAGGAATTTTTTGTCACCCGAAGGAATTTATTAAATTGGCGGAAAATAAGGACAAAACAAGTGGAGCAAATCTGAAATTTGTGGATGGTTTTATCAACGAGACACCGATTAAAATTATGATTGATACTGGATCGGAAATTACACTGATCAACAGAAAACTAATAGAGGAAGTTAATTTAACGAATTTGATTTACAACGGACTTTGGCAACGATAAATGAAGGAATACGAATAAAAGTACGATTGGATAAGAAATTTTATGCACTACAATGTGTTGTGATGCCAAACATGTTGCATGATATGATCGTAGGAGTGGATGAGTTGGCAGAAAAACATGTGGTGATAGATTTCAAAAATAACACGATCAAAATCACAGAGGAAAAAGAAGAAGAACAGGACAGTAAGGAAATGGAAAAGGAAAATGAGAAACGGAAAATTGATTTAGATAAAGAACAAACGGTGGAAATGAATTTGGCAATGAAGCAAGGACAGAGAACAAAGAGGAGATTGGCAAAAGAAAGTGAAAAGTGGGTGTCCTCAAAAGAAGAGATGAGCCCAGAAGAAGAAAAAGAAGAAAGATTAACAAAAGAAGACGAAAGAGGTACAATTGAAACAGTGGTATTTGAAGAGGTATGCGAAATGGAGCAGGCAGAATACAAGATAAATATGTGCAAAGAAATTGAGGAAAAAGAAAGAAAATTGATGTGTGGAGAAGAAAAGGAAAAGGAATTGCGTGTAATATTGAGAAAGTATGAAGATTTAATAAATGAAGAAAACAGAGTAGCCAAAAAGTATGAACATTCATTTGAGGTTAAAGACTTAGGAAATTTTCGATCGAAAACTTATCCGATCCCATATAAATACCGACAGGAGGTGAAAGGAGAAATTAAAAAAATGTTAGAAGATCAAATCATAGAGAGATGTGACTCGCCGTACATCAACCCAATCGTGATTGTGAAAAAAAGCAGTGGAGAATTGAGGCTCTGTTTGGATGCCCGGAATATAAATCAACACACGGTATCTCAATATGAATCACCTCTCAACATCGAAGCTATTTTTGGGAGAATTACGGGAACACACATGTTTTCTAAAATTGATTTGAAACATAGCATTTGGTTAATACCGTTAGCAGAGAGATGTAGAAATTATACCGCTTTCTCAATCGATGGTATTGTATACCGTTTTAAAGTAGTACCTTTTGGATTACAAAGTGCGTGTGCAGCATTGGTAAGAGCTCTCCATACAATATTAAATAAATATGAAGATTTTATAGTGCACTACATCGACGACTTACTCATTTTTTCACCAGATACATCAAGTCATTTGAAACACATAAAGATTATTTTGGGAGAATTGGACAAGGCCGGATTAAAACTGAATATTGAAAAATGTCAATTTTTTCAAAAAGAAGTGATATATTTGGGATTTAAATTGGACACACAAACAGTTAGTTTAGCCGAGGACCGGGTAAAACTCATAGATGAATACCCAAGACCAACGAATTTAAAAACATTGAGAGGTTTTCTCGGGACGATAAACTATTTTAAAAAACTAATTCCTGATTTAAGCCAGAAGGAAATTCCTCTGATCAAATTATTGAAGAAGGGTGTTAAATGGAATTGGAAAGAAGAACAAGAGAAAGCTTTTCAAATTTTAAAAGAGGAATTCTCGAAAGGAACGAAAATATATCATCCCATGTACAATTTGCCTTTCCGTTAAGAATTGCCTAAATCGTTAAAATAAGCGAAGACATTGTTTCCGTGACGGACTAGTTTTTCCTTGAAGGACTAAGTGAATAGTGAAAGGACAATGGAATTCGTGTAATTATATATTTAAGGAATAAACTTTGTAATTGTATTTTGCGGTGGACATTTTTCGAAAGTAAATAAGAATTAGATTTAGATATGAGATAACAAGAATTTGGAAGCTTATTTCGGTTGAAAAAGGCAAAATTGTTAATGGTTTCTGAAAAGTAATTTGAGTGAAATTAGTTTATTTGTTTTAAATATTATGTTGGAAATTTTCTGAATCGAAAATTAGTGGGAAAGATGAATGCTTATGATTGGTTAAAAAGGAATGATGGGGGATGAGAGAGTTTGAGAAGGTTGTCTGGGGAGATTGAAAAGATGATTATGTTACCGGCAGACCAGAAGAGAAGACGTGTTTTTTTTGTGTAGTCAATCGGAGTAGGAGTGTTTTTCGTTTGTTAGTGAAACAGGTGGAAGCTGAGAGCAGATCAAAACGAGAAGATTAATACCTCTTTTTGAGTCTGTATAGTCCACGAGATCTAATTGAGAAAAAAAGGAGAATTTGTGAATAAAGAGTACCGGTCAAAAGAGGCTTGGGCTTGTGTTTTCGGAGGAGTAGTTTGCTGGTATGCGGTTTTGGAGCGATGCTGAGAACGGGAAAGATTTGATGGTAGCCGGACATAATCAATCAAGGAAGGAACTGTGGTTTGATCGAGAGGAGACATCATTGGTGTAAAAAAATTAAAGGTCAGTCAAATAATTTGAATGAAAGAAAACTTTAAGACATTCTAAAGATAAAATCAAATATAAGCATACGAACTAAGATTCCAAGTTTTAAAGAGTTATTTTTTTGTGATATATATATATATATATATATATATATATATATATATATATATATATATATATATATATATATATATATATATATATATATTGTTGTGATCTGCTTTATGATGTCTTATTATTGATTAAGACTAATTTAATTAATCCAATTATTTAATTAATTAGTTCACTAATTTATGCAGAGTCATACAATTCAATTACTAGTAAAAATTCTCAGGGTCCTTTTTTAATTTTACTTTAATCAGTTTACTTTATATATCTCTTCTAGTGGGTTCAGTATCTCGTAGTTGCTCATAATCGGGATAAAACCGGAAACGGAACTAACATTAAAACAACATAAATATGCACACAAATTATTAGTTATTTCAATAAGCAATGCGGTGAATGTTAATAAATAACTTTTTGTGGGCAATTATCTTTCCCAACAAACTCCTATACTCTAAATTTAATTTTAATTTACAAACTATCTATTGATCTGCTTTATAATAATATCTACAAAAAAATTTACCATATAAAAAATATAATTTATTCACAAAAAAATAACTCTTTAAAACTTCGTATGCTAGTTCGTATGCTTATATTTGATTTTATCTTTAGAATGTCTTAAAGTTTTCTTTCATTCAAATTATTTGTCTGACCTTTATTTTTTTACACCAATGATGTCTCCTCTCGATCAAACCACAGTTCCTTCCTTGATTGATTATGTCCGGCTACCATCAAATCTTTCCCGTTCTCAGCATCGATCCAAACCGCATACCAGCAAACTACTCCTCCGAAAACACAAGCCCAAGCCTCTTTTGACCGGGACTCTTTATTCACAAATTCTCCTTTCTTTCTCAATTAGATCTCGTGGACTATGCAGACTCAAAAGAGGTATTAATCTTCTCATTTTTGATCTGCTCTCAGCTTCCACCTTTTTCACTAACAAACGAAAAACACTCCTACTCCGATTGACTACACAAAAAAAACACGTCTTCTCTTCTGGTCTGCCGGTAACATAATAATCTTTTCAATCTCCCCAGACAACCTTCTCAAACTCTCTCATCCCCCATCATTCCTTTTTAACCAATCATAAGCATTCATCTTTCCCACTAATTTTCGATTCAGAAAATTTCCAACATAATATTTAAAACAAATAAACTAATTTCACTCAAATTACTTTTCAGAAACCATTAACAATTTTGCCTTTTTCAACCGAAATAAGCTTCCAAATTCTTGTTATCTCATATCTAAATCTAATTCTTATTTACTTTCGAAAAATGTCCACCGCAAAATACAATTACAAAGTTTATTCCTTAAATATATAATTACACGAATTCCATTGTCCTTTCACTATTCACTTAGTCCTTCAAGGAAAAACTAGTCCGTCACGGAAACAATGTCTTTTCTTATTCTAACGATTACAAATAAGTACAGGGTTGTATTTTAACTTATATGCCCGCGGTATATTAAAATAATAAAAAAAACTCTTTATTCTATTTCTGATCGATAAACTGATCCATAACAATATATATATATATATATATATATATATATATATATATATATATATATATATATATATATATATTATTGTGATATTTAAAGTCTTGGTGCGCCAAGCAATAATTAGCTAATTAATTTTTTTGATTAATAATCAATCAAGGAAGGAACTGTGGTTTGATCGAGAGGAGACATCATTGGTGAAAAAAATAAAGGTCAGTCAAATAATTTGAATGAAAGAAAACTTTAAGACATTCTAAAGATAAAATCAAATATAAGCATACGAACTAAGATTCCAAGTTTAAAGAGATATTTTTTGTAAATAAATTATATTTTATATGGTCAATTTTTTTAGTAGATATTATTATAAAACAGATCAATAGATATTTTGTTAATTAAAATTAAATTTAGAGTATAGGAGTTTGTTGGGAAAGATAATTGCCCACAAAAAGTTATTTATTAACATTCAACGTATTGCTTATTAAAAATAAATAATAATTTGTGTGCATATTTATATTGTTTTAATGTTAGTTCCGTTTCCTGTTCTATCCCGTTTATGAGCAACTAGGAGATACTGAAACCACTAGAAGAGATATATAAAGTAAACTGATTAAAGTAAAATTAAAAAGGCACCCTGAGAATTTTTAATAGTAATTGAATTGTATGACTCTGCATAAATTAGTGAACTAATTAATTAAATAATTGGATTAATTAAATTAGTCTTAATCAATAATAAAACATCATAAAGCAGATCACAACAACATGGCGAGCCAACGTGGGGCTTAAAAGTATCTCTAGTTGTGAATTTGAAGGATCAGAAACGGAAAACAGGTGATTGAGAGAATTTATTTGCCCGTCGGATAGAATTTGATATATTTATTTGAAAATTTATGAAATTATTTGAGTTAATTTATCTAGGTAACATTTTACATTTATTCTATTTTTGATTAATATAATTTTTTGATGAATTTAAAATTTATGTGATAAATTGATAATATTTGGGGGAGAAATATTTGTCGTGTTCTGCAACATAGAGAGTGTTGTAAAATTTCACATTTGGCGGGGACAAAAAACAGTAACAAAAAGAAACAACATGTCGACCACAAGGAGTCAAAGCAAAACGCAAGAAAGGAAAGAGGATAAGATAGAAGAGGAAACAATTATTGATGAAGGATCGGATAATGAAGGAAATGCGACAATAATGGAGGAAAGAAAAGAAACAGGGATGCTGGAAAAATTATTAGCAATGATGCAAATACAGACACAAACAATGAATGAAACATCAAAGAAAATGGATAGAAATCAACAAGAAACATCACAAACAATGGAAGAAAACCAACGGGAAACAAGGCTAGCAATAGAACTAAATAATAGAAATATAGAGCAGCGTTTGGAAAACTATGAACAAAAATTAGAAGAAAATTATAGAAAAATGGAAAAGCGTTTGGACAAATATGAAAATGAGGTAAAAGTCTGTTTAGAAAAAGTCAGAGAAGAAACAGAGAGGAAACTAGAGATGCAGAGAGAAGAAGTAGAAACTAAAATGAAAGATATTAAGACTGTACAGAAAAAGGAATTAGAACAGGTAGAAACAAAATTTGAAATGGCTTTACAAGAAGACAGGAAAGAAATAGAAAAACAAATTGAGGATAACAGAAAACAACGAGAGATGGGAGACAGGAGAGAAGTACTCATCCAAAGTCCGGGTGACATAAAAATACAGTTTGGCGGGGACGTAAAAAAATTACACCCGGTAATTTTCATCAACAATTTAAAAAAGAAATTACGACATATCGGTAATTTCGAAACAGCAAAGGAAACGATAAGGAACCATCTTAAAGATGATGGTTTTATAGCAAAGAAGAAGAATTACAAAATTGGCAAACATTTGAACAAAAATTTCTGAATTATTTCTGGGGGAAAATACAACAGATAGAGATAAACAAGGAATTACAAAATGGGAGATACCAGGATAGTATGGGTATATCAGAAAAAACATATGCCCTACAACTATACAACAATGCAAGACACTTACATTACAACTATTCGTCCGAACAGCTAGTGGAACTAATAGCCAGACATTTTGAAGATACCTTAGAAGATCACATAACTCTACAAAACTACAAAGATATTGACAGTTTATGTCAATTCTTACAAATACGAGAAGCAAAATTAAGAGAAAGATAGACAATTTTATAGCCACCGTAGGAACACCAAGGAAAATTCTTTTAGACAATGCTACGTATTTCCGGAGTGACCGATTCAAGAGACAGTTGCAAGACAGGGGAATAGGGACAAATTTTGTCAGTATCCGACATCCTAAAAGTAATCCGTCAGGACGTTTTATACAAGAGACTACAAAATTCCTCCGCATTGCTGCCATTGGACAACATCGACGATGGGATAGGAAAGTGGCAGAAATCGAAAACTACTTGAACACCACTCCAAGTACGGTGACAAAAGAGACGCCGGAATATGTCATGAAGGGTATTATGCCAGTACGGATATGGGAAGAACCGGAGCAGAGAGAGTATCAAATAGTCTTGGAAACTGTTCGAAGGAGGCTGCAGCGCAGTAATGAAAAATATCTCCAAAGGCAAATCCAGAATAGAAAACGAAGACCAGTGACTTTCCAGAAGGGAGAAAAGGTGCTTGTAAGGGCGTTACGAGTATCAAATCTCACGGGGGACGTGGGTGCAAAGCTAATGCCTATTTTCGAGGGTCCATACATCATACAAAATGAAAATGGAATAAACAGCTATGTTCTTAGACATGTAGAATCAGAAAAGATACGAGGAGTTTACAATATCCAGGATGTGTACAAATACCATGAATAAGAATAGTATAGATTTTAAGATGGAGTAATAAAAATTTAGGATAGGATAAAATGACTACAAAAGAAAAATTTTGTGTTGAGAGAAAATAATATTTTTTTTTGGTTACACTTAAAAAAAAAAGGAATATTTGTATCTTAAAACAAGGCGGGGATTTGTTATGGATCAGTTTATCGATCAGAAATAGAATAAAGAGTTTTTTTATTATTTTAATATACCGCGGGCATATAAGTTAAAATACAACCCTGTACTTATTTGTAATCGTTAGAATAAGAAAAGACATTGTTTCCGTGACGGACTAGTTTTTCCTTGAAGGACTAAGTGAATAGTGAAAGGACAATGGAATTCGTGTAATTATATATTTAAGGAATAAACTTTGTAATTGTATTTTGCGGTGGACATTTTTCGAAAGTAAATAAGAATTAGATTTAGATATGAGATAACAAGAATTTGGAAGCTTATTTCGGTTGAAAAAGGCAAAATTGTTAATGGTTTCTGAAAAGTAATTTGAGTGAAATTAGTTTATTTGTTTTAAATATTATGTTGGAAATTTTCTGAATCGAAAATTAGTGGGAAAGATGAATGCTTATGATTGGTTAAAAAGGAATGATGGGGGATGAGAGAGTTTGAGAAGGTTGTCTGGGGAGATTGAAAAGATGATTATGTTACCGGCAGACCAGAAGAGAAGACGTGTTTTTTTTGTGTAGTCAATCGGAGTAGGAGTGTTTTTCGTTTGTTAGTGAAAAAGGTGGAAGCTGAGAGCAGATCAAAAACGAGAAGATTAATACCTCTTTTGAGTCTCATAGTCCACGAGATCTAATTGAGAAAGAAAGGAGAATTTGTGAATAAAGAGTACCGGTCAAAAGAGGCTTGGGCTTGTGTTTTCGGAGGAGTAGTTTGCTGGTATGCGGTTTGGATCGATGCTGAGAACGGGAAAGATTTGATGGTAGCCGGACATAATCAATCAAGGAAGGAACTGTGGTTTGATCGAGAGGAGACATCATTGGTGAAAAAAATAAAGGTCAGTCAAATAATTTGAATGAAAGAAAACTTTAAGACATTCTAAAGATAAAATCAAATATAAGCATACGAACTAAGATTCCAAGTTTAAAGAGATATTTTTTGTAAATAAATTATATTTTATATGGTCAATTTTTTTAGTAGATATTATTATAAAACAGATCAATAGATATTTTGTTAATTAAAATTAAATTTAGAGTATAGGAGTTTGTTGGGAAAGATAATTGCCCACAAAAAGTTATTTATTAACATTCAACGTATTGCTTATTGAAAATAAATAATAATTTGTGTGCATATTTATATTGTTTTAATGTTAGTTCCGTTTCCTGTTCTATCCCGTTTATGAGCAACTAGGAGATACTGAAACCACTAGAAGAGATATATAAAGTAAACTGATTAAAGTAAAATTAAAAAGGCACCCTGAGAATTTTTAATAGTAATTGAATTGTATGACTCTGCATAAATTAGTGAACTAATTAATTAAATAATTGGATTAATTAAATTAGTCTTAATCAATAATAAAACATCATAAAGCAGATCACAACAATATATATATATATATATATATATATATATATATATATATATATATATATATATATATATATATATATATATATATATATACCGATTCGGCAAATTTTCAACTACCGTATACGTTATTCAGTATGTGGAACAAAGATAACACTTAATTGTTTGAATACGAGTGAGACACAATCCACGCACTTGGAGTAGCGAGTCTAATTTTTAAACAGTGTTGCGAAATTTCTGTAACATAACTCCTTCTAAAACATTAGTCGGATACATGAGTGTAACTTAATGTTTAAATCCACTACAGTTCATTGTAGAATGAAAATTAATATTGCCCCAACAAACCTTAAATGAAGTAATCATGTAAGTATTATTTTTTAAACGATTATATCATTACTTCATTAATAAACAAAGAATACTGAATTGAGAAATTGAGATGCGACAACAGCGTGAGCTAAATAAATATCGCACTTCAGTAGACAGACAAATATTTGCCCCCTCTACGACTTCCCCTCAAAAGAATAGGCGGTCCTTATCTGTACAGCAGGTTTAAGGTCAATAAGGTAAGGTCTATTTCTTTGATTTTTAGCTGTCGTGGTAAAAGGTTGAAAACAAATAATTAACATGCCAAGCGTATACAGTAGAACCTCGATAAGTTAAATTCCAAGGGAAAAACCAAATATTTTAAGTTATACAGGTTTTAAGTTATCAAGGGTCTATGTTGTGATGGATTAATATAGGTCAGAAGTTCATTAAAATATAGGCATTTATTATACACTACATACACTACATTCATTTATTATATTCGTTACAAAAAGTTAAAGCAATAATTAAAGGTATAGTCTACTAAAAAAAGTCTGTGATTTTCTTTTGATTTAAACAATTCATAGATTCTAAATCGATTTGATTTTAAATAACATAGAGAAGAAAATACGTTATCTTTTATGTTTCTACACTGCTCTATAAATGATCGTACAGTCGTTATAGCACTCTTGCTTCGTTGATTGATATGCTCTTAGATGAAGTTTGTGGGTCGTCATTAAATTCATCGTCTTTATAACTTTAAATACAGTACATGTTGTTATTCCATTATTCAGGATCATTATTATCTTCCTCTTCAAAATGATTTCTTGAGGTTCTGAAGAAAAACCACAGGTTCTAAAGCAGTTTTTCACTGTGAGGAGTGTTACGTTTTGCCATGTTTTGTTCATTATCCTCATTACTTGAAGAACATTGATAGAAGAAATCGTATTTTGCTCCATATCAGCTATCATTCTTCTAACAACTTCTTTTCTGTATAATGTTTTAAAATTTTTAATGATACTCTGATCCAAAGGTTGAAGTTGTGATGTTGTGTTGTGGAAGAAATTGTACTTTGATTGCCTTTAATGGTGGTATGTCTCCGTGTGCTGTTCAGTTGTTGATGAACAGAACAATTTTTCTATTTCAAGTTGCCCTTTGCTAATCTATATTATTCAGCCATTTTTTAAAAAGTTCTGCTGTCATCCATGCTTTTTTATTTACTTCATAATCCATGGGTAGTGATTTTAAACCTGCAAAACACCGAGGTTTTTTTGACTTACCTATATAATTAAAGGTTTGAGTTTTTCTGTGCCCGTAGAATTTGCACAAAGCAGAATCGTAAGGCGTTCCTTGCTGTGTTTTTCTCCATGACATTTTTTATTTTTGAATGTTAATGTTTTTTCGGGAAGACATTTAAAAAATAGACCAGTTTCATCAGCATTAAAAACATCATTGGGATCATAATTATTCACTAAATTATGCAAGTCAGATTTCCATTCTTGGCAGACTGATTTGCTTACGCTCGTACTTTCGCCGCACATTTTTTTAAGGCTAAATCATTCGTTTATTGAAATTCTCTAACCAGCCATTGCTGGCTTTAAAATTATCGATTTTTAGTGAATTAGCGAACTCTATAGCCTTTTCTTTCAGTATGGGTCCACTGATACTGATGTTTTTGTTTCGATATTGTTTTAACCACGTAAACAAACACTGTTCCAAATTAGGGAATTCGGCAATTTTTGTCTCCTGATTCTTGTTTTTTCAATAGTTCGGTTTCTTTTTTTATGATGATTGATAATGTACTCTCGTGTATTCCAAACAGAGCCGCAACTTCTTTTCTTTTGAATCTATTTTTCACTGCTTCTATAGCTTTTAATTTATCAGCATATGTTAGCGTTGTTAATTTTCTTTTTGAACTCATTTTAAGCAACGTATCACACAGTATCTAAATCGATGTTCTAGAACAGTGATCAAAACTTATGATACAGTAAGCTGTTCAGCTGTCATTGGTAAACAATTTTATGTTATAGGGATTGTGAAAACATTTCTTTAAGTTACTGAGGGCCAATATTGATATTATTTATTTAAGTTATCGAGATTGTGTATTTTAAGTTGTAGAGGTTTTGGGCTCCGATGGGAAGGGAACATATAATTTTTTGAAGTTATAGAGGTTTTTAAGTTATTGAGGTTTGACCTATCGAGGTTCTACTGTATTTTCAAAAAGAAAAGATTCAAATGGTGAAATGGTATTATGGGAACCATTCTATTGTAGAAATAATACAGTTATTTATTGCTGCTTTTTAAAAATAATAACTTTTTAAAAAATGTTTTCCGATGAATCTTCATTCACAATCCATAAACGTCATAATCCATCTGTCGTCCGCTATTGGTCTAGGGAAAAGAAACATTTGAGTATTGCTGTGAAAACACAATTCCCAAAGAAATTAAATGTGTGGACTGGCATTTATAACGATAATATAATTGGTCCATTTTTTATTACGGGAAATCTGAATGGGCGAAAGTATCTAGATTTATTACGCAATCAGATTATTCCAGCTGTTCGAAACCTTGCGGTCAACTTCGATGATGTTTGGTTTCAACAGGATGGTTGCCCAGCACATAATGCAATCGAAGTTACAAATTATTTGGAACAAACATTTCCTGGACGAATAATTTCTACACGAGGAACAATAAAATGGCCCCCTGGATCACCAGATTTAGCACCTTTGGTATTTTATTTCTTAGGAATGCTAAAATCAAAATTATATCGGCATGATTTCGAACGAGCCACCAATTTAGCAAAATTGTAAGAAAAAATTGTTCAACTTTGTAGTCGAGTACAACCAAATCAGCTAAATGCAATGAGACTTGCTTTAATTGATAGATTCGGATTTTGTTTAGCTTAAAATGGTGGTTTGTTTGAACATTTAATTGGTTAGAGATTTTTTAAAAATGCCTTTAATTTTATTTATTTAGAATAATTTTTTTGATTGGTTTTTTTCTTATAAAAATAATATTTATATTTAGTTAATGTTTGTTAAGTTAATTATTGTTTTATTTCCTAGCTACCAGAGCTAAAATCTACAAAAATTACATTTAAAACTCGAATTCCTATAAGTGTTTGAGTTTTTCTTAAAGATTTACTGACGGAAAGTTGGCGACGAAATAATTTTATGCAAAGAACTACACCCCATCAATGTCCGATAATTACTGTCGGTCATCGCCCATCGGTGTATTTTTATGCCGCTTCGCACTGTAAAAGAAGGCGTTGCTTAAAATTTCAAACTCTTCAGGGGAATAATGCTTTGTTGCCACACATAAATTACTTAAATCACTGTTCTTTGTTAACTAATAAAGTAATTGATAAAATCGATTAGAAAATAACAATTACGTGGCTACTTTATTTGAATATTTTTGGGACAATATTAATTTTTATTCTACAATGAACTGTAGTGGATTTAAATATTATTTTAGACTCATGCATCGGACTAAAATTTAGAAGGAAAGATGTAACAGAAATAATAGCAACACTGTTTAAAAGTCATACCTACTCCGTCGAGATGATGACTGCCTCTCACTTCTATTCAAACAATTAAGTGTTATCTTTGTTCCACATACTGAATAACGTATACGGTAGTTGAAAATTTGCCGAATCTGTATATATATATATATATATATATATATATATATATATATATATATATATATATATATATATATATATATATATATATATATATATATATATATATATATATATATATATATTGATATGATTGGTGTTTAAAGAAAATAATTTATAAGTTATATACTAGATAATTTTAGATATAACAAGTATTTGGTTATTTTAAGAAGTTATATACTAGAGAATTTAATAAAAATATATTTATGTGAGGGCATTTTTAAGAAATTAGCATATAAAAAGTATTTTTTTAGTAATTATGATGTTGTAGATATATTTAAGTGAGCCATGTGACTAGGCAACCAGATATACATACTCTGAAGTGACGTTTAAGAATAATTACGAATATAAAGTGGGGTTATAATGATAATATGTTGTTTAAAATGTGTAATTTATTAAATTAAAATGTTTAATTTATATAAGTTACTGATTTAAATGTATACTCTGATCTGAAAAGCCTAAATGCCAACAAAATTCCCGATAGATAAGTAAGGATTTCTCTAGATCACCGGAGATGGCTTTGTTTGCGAAATGGTTTGTTCCAGAAAATTCAGACATGTATTTAATAGAACAAATGGAACATGATTTCTTACCAGATGGTTCTGGAACATCCAAAAAGATATAAATACCCGGTGATTTGGATTCAGAGAGTCAGTCAGTCAGAAAGTTTAAGTTAAAGAGTCAGAAAGTTTAAGTCAAGCAGTCAGAAAGTTTAGTAAGAAAGTCGATTCAGTTAGTTATGAGTTTTTTAGTATGAAAATTAGTTAGAGGCAGTCAATCAGTTACAATTGTTCAATATAGTGAGTTAAATCAATATTAAGAAACAGTATAAAGAAAATAATATTGAAGATTAAAAATTATGTTATGTATAAATGATGATAATGGAAGAAGTATTAATTGAATATTAAAATTAAATGATATTTTGGTGATTGGATATTGATATATTGAAAAGAAGAATAAAAATAAATGCTGTTGCTGGTTTGCTTGGTGGTTTATAAATGCTGTGAAGAAAAATATCTTAAATTGGTGGAAGCTGATAATTGGAAAAAGTAAATTCACAAAAACAGGGATAACCGAAGCTAAGAAGAAGACATTTGAGTGGTGATTATAATCTATATAGTGGAAAACAGTTCATTTAGGCATTCAGTGACAGAAAGGTACAAAATTTTGTTAATATAATTTAGTTAGTGTCATAACAATTTCAATTTTGAAGATATTTTGTTTAAATTTTACATTGTCTATAGAATTTAATTAGTTTCATAAGAATTTCAATTTAAAGATAGTTTATTTTAAATTTACATTGGCTAGGTTAGATATATATGTGTGTTTCATAATAGATATAATAAAGATAATTTAAAAAAGTACTTACAAACTAATTCTTTGAGAACCGCGATAAAAACCCTATATTATTAAAAAATACTCATTGCTCATCATTCAAACAAACAATACATCATAACAATTTGGCGCCTAACGTGGGGCTCTCTATTTAAAAGAATTAGTTTGGGAAGATAAGTGCTCTCATATAATTAAATTAATTATCAGTAGAAAGAAAAAATTATAGATTATATTTTTAATTATATTTGAACAAGTAAAGTTTCAAAATGTCTCAAGGAAAGAAAGGTACAAGAAGCAAAAATAATGAAGAAGATGTGGAAGTAGAAACACAACCTATACAAGAGGAGAGTTTAGTTCAAGTTCCACAAGATACTGCAGAAATGAATCCAGAAAGAGAGGAAAATGTCGATATGGCAGCTTTGATGTCATTAATGATGCAGATGAACAAGACAATGGAAGAGAATTCAAAAGAAATCAAAGAAGACATGAGAAAAATAGAAAAAAAAATGGAACAGAATTCAAAAGAAGTCAAAGAAGACATGAAAAAAATGGAACAGAAATTGGAAGAGAATCATAGAAAATTAGAAAAGAAAATAGAAGATAATAATAATAAAATTGTAAAACAAATGGAAAAACAAATGGATAAAAAACTTGAAGCTGCAGAGAAAAAAGTAGCAAATGAAATAAAAAGTATACGGAATGACTACAAGAAAAGGATAGACAATGAGAGGACAGAAGTAAAGAGGATTATTCAAGATAATAAGATAGATATAGAACAGAAAATAGAGTTGCAGAAATGTAACTTAGAAGTAAAAATTAACGAAGACAGGAGAAACGCAGAAGAAAAATTAGAGGATATACAACAAAATATCCAAATAAATAGTAATCAAATAAGAAATGTGGAACAGAGAATAGATGATATTTCACAAATGAGAGACATAGGGAGACCTTACTTAAATTTAACAAATGAGACTGGGATTAAATTCTCTGGTAATATAAAAAATTTGCATCCTAGAGTATACATAAATAGTTTAAAACATAAACTAAGATTTGTGAATAATATTAATAATATTAAAGATTATATTAGAATGACATTAAATGACAACGCAGCAACTTGGTTTGCTAGTATTGAAAATGATTTAGATAATTTTCAAACATTTGAAAATAAATTTTTAAATTATTATTGGGGTAAACTAGAGCAAGCTAAGTTTAGAGAAATTCTATATTTTGGAAAGTATAATCACAATTTAATATCAAATATGGTAGATTATGCATTAAAACTGATAACAGTTGCAAAATATTTAGAACCACCACTTAGAGAGGATGAAACGGTCTTAAATGTATCTAGACATTTTGATGCTGATGTTGTGCAAACAGTAACTGTACAAAATATTCAAACAATAGAGAGTTTTATTAATTTTATTCAAAGAATACAAAGAGGTAATATGACAAGTAATAATAATAACAACAAAAAAAACAATAATAACTTTCAATATAATAAAAATGATAATCAACAATATAGACAATCATATAACAATAATACTAGGTATGGTGATAGTTTACAAAATTTTAATAATAATAACAGTAATCAAAATAGACAGAACTTTAATAACAATACTAGTTATAATAGACAAAATTTTAATAATAATACTAATTATAATAGACAACATTTTAATAACAGTACTAATAATAATAGACAAGATTTTAACAATAGAAGAAATACAGAGCGACCTAACTATAACAGACAGGTAAATTGTGTTCGAAGGAATAGAAGCTGCGAAGACAGGGAACGAACTAGTACAAGGCAGGAAAATGTGAGTAGAAGTCATA
Source organism: Diabrotica undecimpunctata (assembly GCF_040954645.1). NCBI lineage: Eukaryota > Metazoa > Arthropoda > Insecta > Coleoptera > Chrysomelidae > Diabrotica > Diabrotica undecimpunctata. Next base: position 83,561,234 of record NC_092810.1, on the reverse strand, counting down.
GTAGGGAAAGACATAGGACATCAGATCAAAGTGGTCAGATACAATCTGACAATTCTAATAATCAAAATTTTGTTCAGTAAACTTTCTGAATTACAAGTTAGGCCATTGCTATTATGAAAAACCTTCTGAATTTATTTCTTTAGATGAAGATAAAATTATTGAATCTATTAATTTAATTTATATAAATGCTTTGGCCAAAAATAAAATGATTAAAATTATGATAGATACTGGTTCAGAAAGTACTTTAGTCTCGGAGAATTTTATTTTTAATACATTAAAACTATCAGATATAATAAAGATTCCAAAAATTAAAATTATTGGTGCAAATAATAAGAAGTTGGGTGAAATTGATAAACTAGCCAATTTTAAAATTAATATTCTTAATAAAGAAATTAATATGCAAGGATTTATTGTCAAGGATTTATGTGTTGATATATTAATGGGAAATGATGAATTGGAAAAGAAGAAAGTAAAGATAGATTTTGAAGAAAAAATGGTAACTTTGGAAGGGCAAATAATTAAATTTATGCAGAAAGATGAGGTGGAAGAAGGAATAAGAGTTGATAAGATATTATTTAAAGAAAATAATGATGTTTATGAAGAAGAAATGTATTTTGATGATAGGGAAATGTCCCAAAAGAATGTAAAGAATAATTATTGTAGTGAATATTTGAGGAATGGAAATTTTAAGCAGATGGATGCCTACGAGGTGGAGTGCGTAAAATTGGAAGCAAGGAATAATGAGTACATAATGAAGAATAATTTTATTTGTAAAGAAGAAGATGTGATAAAAGTTAATTGCCCTGAAGAATATAAATCAATAGTCGTTTCCATATTGCAGCAACACAAGGGACTTGTCAATAAAGAAAATAGAATTGCACAAAATTATATCCATAGTATAAAAGTTAAAGAAGAAAAAGATTTTAAAACAAAATCATACCCAATACCATATAAATACAGAGAAGAAGTAAACAGAACGATTAATAATATGTTAGAAGATGGAATCATTGAGAAGGCAGATACACGTTTCATAAACCCAATAGTAGAAGTACGTAAAAGATCAGGTGAAATCAGGTTATGTTTGGATGCAAGGAATAAAATGATTAAAATTATGATAGATACGGGTTCAGAAAGTACTTTAGTCTCGGAGAATTTTATTTTTAATACATTAAAACTATCAGATATAATAAAGATTCCAAAAATTAAAATTATTGGTGCAAATAATAAGAAGTTGGGTGAAATTGATAAACTAGCCAATTTTAAAATTAATATTCTTAATAAAGAAATTAATATGCAAGGATTTATTGTCAAGGATTTATGTGTTGATATATTAATGGGAAATGATGAATTGGAAAAGAAGAAAGTAAAGATAGATTTTGAAGAAAAAATGGTAACTTTGGAAGGGCAAATAATTAAATTTATGCAGAAAGATGAGGTGGAAGAAGGAATAAGAGTTGATAGGATATTATTAAAAGAAAATAATGATGTTTATGAAGAAGAAATGTATTTTGATGATAGGGAAATGTCCCAAAAGAATGTAAAGAATAATTATTGTAGTGAATATTTAAGGAATGGAAATTTTAAGCAGATGGATGCCTACGAGGTGGAGTGCGTAAAATTGGAAGCAAGGAATAATGAGTACATAATGAAGAATAATTTTATATGTAAAGAAGAAGATGTGATAAAAGTTAATTGCCCTGAAGAATATAAATCAATAGTCGTTTCCATATTGCAGCAACACAAGGGACTTGTCAATAAAGAAAATAGAATTGCACAAAATTATATCCATAGTATAAAAATTAAAGAAGAAAAAGATTTTAAAACAAAATCATACCCAATACCATATAAATACAGAGAAGAAGTAAACAGAACGATTAATAATATGTTAGAAGATGGAATCATTGAGAAGGCAGATACACGTTTCATAAAACCAATAGTAGAAGTACGTAAAAGATCAGGTGAAATCAGGTTATGTTTGGATGCAAGGAATATTAACAAGATCACTGAAAAGAAATTTGAAGCACCAATGAGTATAGATGGAATACTAGGAAGAATTACAGGAATGTCATTTTTCACTAAAATTGATTTACAGCATAGCTTTTGGTTAATACCTCTAGAAAGAAAAAGTAGACAGTATACAGGATTTCAGATAGATGGAGTAGTATATCAATTCAAAGTAGTACCATTTGGACTTCAATCATCTTGCAGTGCTCTATGTAGATGTCTTCATGATATTTTGGATCAATGTGAACATTTTGTAATTCACTACATTGATGATATCTTAATTTTTTCTAAAACGGCTGAAGATCATGAGAAACACCTAAAAATTATAATAAATAGATTAGACAAAGTTAGACTAAAAATAAATCAAGAAAAATGTACATTTTTTCAAAAAGAAGTAATATATCTAGGTTATAAACTTAACACTAAGGGAATCGAAATGGATCCAGAACGGACACAAGTCATTCAGGAATATAAAACACCACACAATTTAAGAACTTTAAGAGGATTTATTGGAATAATTAATTATTATAAAAGGATGATACCAAATCTAAGTATAAAAGAAATTCCATTACTTGAACTACTGAGAAAAGGTGTAAAATGGAGATGGGATCAGAGAAGAGAACTAGCATTCCAAGAAATTAAAAACATTTTTCTGTCAAATTTAAAAATATATTATCCTGACTACACACAGCCATTCATATTAAGAACAGATGCATCCATAGAGAGATTATCAGGGGTATTATTACAAATACATGATGGGGTCGAATACCCAATACAATTCATTTCAAGAATTACAAAGCCACATGAAAAGGGTTACTCAGTTTCAGAATTAGAACTAGCAAGTATTATACATTGTGTCACAAAATTAAGATTTTATTTGTTGGGTAATGAATTTACAATAGAAACAGATCACCAAGTTTTAACATCTATATTAAATAACAAATATGGAAACAGTAGAATACATCGGTGGAGTCTAATATTGAGTGAATACTCCTTTGAAATCAAATACATTTCTGGAAAATCCAATATAGTGGCAGATGCTTTATCAAGGTTAGAAAATACATCACAAAAAGGGCAGCGAACAATAAAAATTGGATTAAATCAATTAGTAGAAAGTACAGGATTATATTCTAAAGAAGAAATTATAAGAGATCAGATCAATTTGAGTGAAAAACAAAAAGTCCTTAAGAAAGATGGAGTTTATTATAAAATAATAAATGGCATAGAAGTATATGTAATAACTAGAACTTTAGCAAGGAAAATATTGAAAAATTTACATAATAATTACATGCATATTGGTTCAAGAAGCTATGGATGCTATTTAGGGACAATTATTTTGCAAAGAATGACATAAGTATAGCAAAAGAAATTACTACCCAATGGCCAATATGTCAACTAAACAAAGAAAAGAATTTCAAAAACCAGAACACATATAAATCTAATGTTGTATATGAAAAACTAAATACAGTGTCCATGGATTTTATTTCAAATTTAATTCCAAGTCCAACAGGAAAAAAGCATATACTAGTGATAGTTGATTTATATACAAAATTTATTAAACTATATTACTGCTCAAGAACAAATGTTAAAACATTGAAATTATATATTAATCAATTTTTCGAAGAAATAGGACCATTTAGAAATTGCATAATAGATAATGCTACATATTTTAACAACCAAAAATTTCGAGCATTTTGTGAGAAAAAGGGAATCAACATTCATTTTACAAGTATCAGACATCCTCAGGCAAATCCTGCAGAAAGATATATTAAAGAAGTTATAAAATATTTAAGAATAGTGTGCCAAGATCAACATGAAACGTGGCAGCAACATATACCACAAGTAGAATATTTTTTAAATAATACACATAATTTAAATACAGAGGAAGTACCAGAATATTTAATGTTTGGCCATATAGGAAACAGAAAATGGATTAGTGAATATAATCAGGATATGTTAGAACAAGTAATGCAGAAAGTGAATAACCGAATTAGGAGGAAAGCTGAAAAATATATCAGAAGACAAAATCGAAATATAAAAAAACCAATCACATTTCAAAAAGGAGACCTAGTGTTAATTCGTTCACTTAGAAAAAGTAATGTTAAAGAAAATCGTTGTAAGAAATTACAACCAATGTTTGAAGGTCCATACAGAATTGAAAATCAGAATGGACTAAATAGTTACGTGTTAATAGATGCAGAGAACAGACTACGAGGCATGTTCCATATCAACGACATTTTTAAGTATTATGAAGAGAATGAATAATGTTTTCTATACTTTTAACATTAATAATAACAACTGTTACTGATATATCCATTTTATTCAATAGACTTGATTTGTTAAATAAATGGTAGATTTCATTATTGTGAATCAATTTGACATCATACTTGTAGTCTTGTACATATGGAAATTATTTTGTACCCTAAAAATCATAATTTGGGATTAGATACAAAATTGATTTTATAAATGTCTTTCTAATATAATAAAGTGTAAAACTTACCAATTTATATGGATGAAAGCCTTTTGAATGGAAATAATTCCTAGATTTGTATCCTAACATCCATGGTAAAATGTAGTAAACACAAAAATATAAACACAAAAACTTCCATTTGACATGACAGTTTGACATAGACAGTGAACAGGGATGTATCTAATAGAACACATTTTAAATAAAAAAAAATTGAATTATTAATTTACTAAGGTATGTAGATAAGAAAATTAATATTTAAAAAAATAATAAGTAAATTATTTATTTTAAATATTATTTTGGGGTATTGATATGATTGGTATTTAAAGAAAATAATTTATAAGTTATATACTAGATAATTTTAGATATAACAAGTATTTGGTTATTTTAAGAAGTTATATACTAGAGAATTTAATAAAAATATATTTATGTGAGGGCATTTTTAAGAAATTAGCATATAAAAAGTATTTTTTTAGTAATTATGATGTTGTAGATATATTTAAGTGAGCCATGTGACTAGGCAACCAGATATATATACTCTGAAGTGACGTTTAAGAATAATTACGAATATAAAGTGGGGTTATAATGATAATATGTTGTTTAAAATGTGTAATTTATTAAATTAAAATGTTTAATTTATATAAGTTACTGATTTAAATGTATACTCTGATCTGAAAAGCCTAAATGCCAACAAAATTCTCGATAGATAAGTAAGGAATTCTCTAGATCACCGGAGATGGCTTTGTTTGCGAAATGGTTTGTTCCAGAAAATTCAGACATGTTTTTAATAGAACAAATGGAACATGATTTCTTACCAGATGGTTCTGGAACATCCAAAAAGATATAAATACCCGGTGATTTGGATTCAGAGAGTCAGTCAGTCAGAAAGTTTAAGTTAAAGAGCCAGAAAGTTTAAGTCATGCAGTCAGAAAGTTTAAGTCAAGCAGTCAGAAAGTTTAGTAAGAAAGTCGATTCAGTTAGTTATGAGTTTTTTAGTATGAAAATTAGTTAGAGGCAGTCAATCAGTTACAATTGTTCAATATAGCGAGTTAAATCAATATTAAGAAACAGTATAAAGAAAATAATATTGAAGATTAAAAATTATGTTATGTATAAATGATGATAATGGAAGAAGTATTAATTGAATATTAAAATTAAATGATATTTTGGTGATTGGATATTGATATATTGAAAAGAAGAATAAAAATAAATGCTGTTGCTGGTTTGCTTGGTGGTTTATAAATGCTGTGAAGAAAAATATCTTAAATTGGTGGAAGCTGATAATTGGAAAAAGTAATTTCACAAAAACAGGGATAACCGAAGCTGAGAAGAAGACATTTGAGTGGTGATTATAATCTATATAGTGGAAAACAGTTCATTTAGGCATTCAGTGACAGAAAGGTACACAATTTTGTTAATATAATTTAGTTAGTGTCATAACAATTTCAATTTTGAAGATATTTTGTTTAAATTTTACATTGTCTATAGAATTTAATTAGTTTTATAAGAATTTCAATTTAAAGATAGTTTATTTTAAATTTACATTAGCTAGTTTAGATATATATGTGTGTTTCATAGTAGATCTAATAAAGATAATTTAAAAAAGTACTTACAAACTAATTCTTTGAGAACCGCGATAAAAACCCTATATATTATATTATTAAAAATACTCATTGCTTATCATTCAAACAAACAATACATCATAACAATTTGGCGCCCAACGTGGGGCTCTCTATTTAAAAGAATTAGTTTGGGAAGATAAGTGCTCTCATATAATTAAATTAATTATCATTAGAAAGAAAAAATTATAGATTTTATTTTTAATTATATTTGAACAAGTAAAGTCTCAAAATGTCTCAAGGAAAAAAAGGTACAAGAAGCAAAAAGAATGAAGAAGATGTGGAAGTAGAAACACAACCTATACAAGAGGAGAGTTTAGTTCAAGTTCCACAAGATACTGCAGAAATGAATCCAGAAAGAGAGGAAAATGTCAATATGGCAGCTTTGATGTCATTAATGATGCAGATGAACAAGACAATGGAAGAGAATACGAAAAAAATGGAAGAGAATTCAAAAGAAGTCAAAGAGGACATAAAAAAAATGGAACAGAAATTGGAAGAGAATTATAGAAAATTAGAAAAGAAAATAGAAGATAAGAATAATAAAATTATAAAGCAAATAGAAAAACAAATGGATAAAAAACTTGAAACTGCAGAGAAAAAAGTAGCAAATGAAATAAAAAATATACGGAATGACTACAAGAAAAGGATAGAAAATGAGAGGACAGAAGTAAAGAGGATTATTCAAGATAATAAGATAGATATAGAACAGAAAATAGAGTTGCAGAAATGTAACTTAGAAGTAAAAATTAACGAAGACAGGAGAAACACAGAAGAAAAATTAGACGATATACAAAAAAATATCCAAATAAATAGTAATCAAATAAGAAATGTGGAACAGAGAATAGATGATATTTCACAAATGAGAGACATAGGGAGACCTTACTTAAATTTAACAAATGAGACTGGGATTAAATTCTCTGGTAATATAAAAAATTTGCATCCTAGAGTATACATAAATAGTTTAAAACATAATTTAAGATTTGTGAATAATATTAATGATATTAAAGATTATATTAGAATGACATTAAATACTTGGTTTGCTAGTATTGAAAATGATTTAGATAATTTTCAAACATTTGAAAATAAATTTTTAAATTATTATTGGGGTGAATTAGAGCAAGCCAAGTTTAGAGAAATTCTATATTTTGGAAAGTATAATCACAATTTAAAATCAAATATGGTAGATTATGCATTGAAACTGATAACAGTTGCAAAATATTTAGAACCACCACTTAGAGAGGAAGAAACAGTCTTAAATGTATCTAGACATTTTGATGCTGATGTTGTCCAAACAGTAACTGTACAAAATATTCAAACAATAGATAGTTTTATTAATTTTATTCAAAGAATACAAAGAGGCAATATGACAAGTAATAATAACAACAGAAAAAACAATTTTAACTTTCAATATAATAAAAATGATAATCAACAATATAGACAATCATATAATAATTATAGATATGGTAATAATTTACAAAATTTTAATAATAATAACAGTAATTATAATAGACAACATTTTAATAACAGTACTAATAATAATAGACAAGATTTTAACAATAGAAGAAATACAGAACGACCTAATTATAACAGACAGATAAATTGTGTTCGAAGGAATAGAAGCTGCGAAGACAGGGAACGAAGTAGTACAAGGCAGGAAAATGTGAGTAGAAGTCATAGTAGGGAAAGACATAGGACATCAGATCCAAGTGGTCAGATACAATCTGACAATTCTAATAATCAAAATTTTGTTCAGTAAACTTTCTGAATTACAAGTTAGGCCATTGCTATTATGAAAAACCTTCTGAATTTATTTCTTTAGATGAAGATAAAATTATTGAATCTATTAATTTAATTTATATAAATGCTTTGGCCAAAAATAAAATGATTAAAATTATGATAGATACTGGTTCAGAAAGTACTTTAGTCTCGGAGAATTTTATTTTTAATACATTAAAACTATCAGATATAATAAAGATTCCAAAAATTAAAATTATTGGTGCAAATAATAAGAAGTTGGGTGAAATTGATAAACTAGCCAATTTTAAAATTAATATTCTTAATAAAGAAATTAATATGCAAGGATTTATTGTCAAGGATTTATGTGTTGATATATTAATGGGAAATGATGAATTGGAAAAGAAGAAAGTAAAGATAGATTTTGAAGAAAAAATGGTAACTTTGGAAGGGCAAATAATTAAATTTATGCAGAAAGATGAGGTGGAAGAAGGAATAAGAGTTGATAGGATATTATTAAAAGAAAATAATGATGTTTATGAAGAAGAAATGTATTTTGATGATAGGGAAATGTCCCAAAAGAATGTAAAGAATAATTTTAGTGAATATTTAAGGAATGGAAATTTTAAGCAGATGGATGCCTACGAGGTGGAGTGCGTAAAATTGGAAGCAAGGAATAATGAGTACATAATGAAGAATAATGTTATTTGTAAAGAAGAAGATATGATGAAAGTTTTAAATTGCCCTGAAGAATATAAATCAATAGTCGTTTCCATATTGCAGCAACACAAGGGACTTGTCAATAAAGAAAATAGAATTGCACAAAATTATGTCCATAGTATAAAAGTTTAAGAAGAAAAAGATTTTAAAACAAAATCATACCCAATACCATATAAATACAGAGAAGAAGTAAACAAAACAATTAATAATATGTTAGAAGATGGAATCATTGAGAAGGCAGACACACGTTTTATAAATCCTATAGTAGTAGTACGTAAAAGATCAGGTGAAATCAGGTTATGTTTGGATGCAAGGAATATTAACAAGATTACTGAAAAGCAATTTGAAGCACCAATGAGTATAGATGGAATACTAGGAAGAATTACAGGAATGTCATTTTTCACTAAAATCGATTTACAGCATAGTTTTTGGTTAATACCTTTAGAAAGAAAAAGTAGACAGTATACAGGATTTCAGATAGATGGAGTAGTATATCAATTCAAAGTAGTACCATTTGGACTTCAATCATCTTGCAGTGCTGTATGTAGATGTCTTCATGATATTTTGGATCAATATGAACATTTTGTAATTCACTACATTGATGATATATTAATTTTTTCTAAAACGGCTGAAGATCACGAGAAACACCTAAAAATTATAATAAATAGATTAGACAAAGTTGGACTAAAAATAAATCAAGAAAAATGTACATTTTTTCAAAAAGAAGTAATTTATCTAGGTTATAAACTTAATACTAAGGGAATCGAAATGGATCCAGAACGGACACAGGTCATTCAGGAATATAAAACACCACACAATTTAAGAACTTTAAGAGGATTTATTGGAATAATTAATTATTATAAAAGGATAATACCAGATCTAAGTATAAAAGAAATTCCATTACTTGAACTACTAAAAAAAGGTGTAAAATGGAGATGGGATCAGAGAAGAGAACTAGCATTCCAAGAAATCAAAAACATTTTTCTGTCAAATTTAAAAATATACTATCCAGACTACACAAAGCCATTCATATTAAGAACAGATGCATCAATAGAGAGATTATCAGGGGTATTATTACAAATACATGATGGGGTCGAATACCCAATACAATTCATTTCAAGAATTACAAAGCCACATGAAAAGGGTTACTCAGTTTCAGAATTAGAACTAGCAAGTATAATACACTGTGTCACAAAATTAAGATTTTATTTGTTGGGTAATGAATTTACAATAGAAACAGATCACCAAGCTTTAACGTCTATATTAAATAACAAATATGGAAACAGTAGAATATATCGGTGGAGTCTAATACTTAGTGAATACTGCTTTGAAATCAAATACATTTCTGGAAAATCCAATATAGTGGCAGATGCTTTATCAAGGTTAGAAAATACACCACAAAAAGGGCAGCGAACAATAAAAATTGGATTAAATCAATTAGTAGAAAGTACTGGATTATATTCTAAAGAAGAAATTATAAGAGATCAGATCAATTTGAATGAAAAACAAAAAGTCCTTAAGAAAGATGGAGTTTATTATAAAATAATAAATGGCATAGAAGTATATGTAATAACTAGAACTTTAGCAAAGAAAATATTGAAAAATTTACATAACAATTATATGCATATTGGTTCAAGAAAGCTATGGATGCTATTTAGGGACAATTATTTTGCAAAGAATGACATAAGTATAGCAAAAGAAATTACTACCCAATGCCCAATATGTCAACTAAACAAAGAAAAGAATTTCAAAAACCAGAACACATATAAATCTAATGTTGTATATGAAAAACTAAATACAGTTTCCATGGATTTTATTTCAAATTTAGTTCTCAGTCCAACAGGAAAAAAGCATATACTAGTGATAGTTGATTTATATACAAAATTTATTAAACTATATCCCTACTCAAGAACAAATGTTAAAACATTGAAATTATATATTAATCAATTTTTCGAAGAAATAGGACCATTTAGAAATTGCATAATAGATAATGCTACATATTTTAACAACCAAAAATTTCGGGCATTTTGTGAGAAAAAGGGAATCAACATTCATTTTACAAGTATCAGACATCCTCAGGCAAATCCTGCAGAAAGATATATTAAAGAAGTTATAAAATATTTAAGGATACTGTGCCAAAATCAACATGAAACTTGGCAGCAACATATACCACAGGTAGAATATTTTTTAAATAATACACATAATTTGAATACAGAGGAAGTACCAGAATATGTAATGTTTGGCCATATAGGAAACAGAAAGTGGATTAGTGAATATAATCAGGATATGTTAGAACAAGTAATGCAGAAAGTGAATAACCGAATTAGGAGGAAAGCTGAAAAATATATCAGAAGACAAAATCGAAATATAAAAAAACCAATCACATTTCAAAAAGGAGACCTAGTGTTAATTCGTTCACTTAGAAAAAGTAATGTTAAAGAAAATCGTTGTAAGAAATTACAACCAATGTTTGAAGGTCCATACAGAATTGAAAATCAGAATGGACTAAATAGTTATGTGTTAATAGATGCAGAGAACAGACTAAGAGGCATGTTTCATATCAACGACATTTTTCAATATCGTGAAGAGATTGAATAATGTTTTCTATACCTTTAACACAAATATAATAACACTAATAACTTACTGATAGATCCATTTCATAGATAGATGGTAGATTTCATTATTTTGAATCAATTTGACATCATACTTGTTGTCTTGTACATATGGAAATTATTTTGTACCCTAAAAATCATAATTTGGGGTTAGATACTAAATAGCTTCTATAAATAATTTGCTAAAAATGTCTTTCTAATATAATAAAGTGTTAAACTTACCAATTCATATGGATGAAAGCCTGTTGAATGGAAATAATTCATAGGTTTTGTCTATAAATAAACATAACACAATAATATATGATTATGTTTATTTTCTCATATAATAGCCTCGATTGCTTTATTTGACATGACAGTTTGACATAGACAGCGATCAGGGATGTATTTAATAGAACACATTAAAAAAAAAAATTTGAATTATTAATTTATTAAATTTAATAAGGTATGAGAAAATTAATATTTAAAAAAATAATAAATAAATTATTTATTTTAAATATTATTTTGGAGTCTTGATACGATTGGGGTTTATAGAAAATAGTTTATAAGTTATATACTAGATAATTTTAGATATATCAAGTATTTGGTTATTTTAAGAAGTTATATACTAGAGAATTTAATAAAAATATATTTATGTGAGGGCATTTTTAAGAAATTAGCATATAAAAAGTATTTTTTTAGGAATTATGATGTTGTAGATATATTTAAGTGAGCCATGTGACTAGGCAACCAGATATACATACTCTGAAGTGACGTTTAAGAATATTTACGAATTTAAGTGGGGTTATAATAATAATGTTAGTTTAAAATGTTTAATTTATATATATTTAATGATTTAAATGTTTATTCTGATCTGAAAAGCCTAAATGTAAACAAAATTATCAATAGAACATTAACAAATTCTCCAGAATGCAGAATTTGACCTTTGTTTATGTTGGAACATTCTGGAATAATGATTATGTCGGTGGATCGAACAGATACTTTTTTCGAGAACATCCATATAGAAGAAATAGAACTAAATCGAACATGATTTCTTACCAGATGGTTCTGGAACATCCGAAAAGATATAAATAAAAGATATAAAGTCAATTGTTCAGAATTTTCAAGATAGTGCAGTCAGGCAGTTTTTAGTCAGCAGTCAGTCAGAAAGTTTAGTAAGAAAGTCCTTTCAGTTAGTCAATCAGTTATGAGTTTTTTAGTATGAAAATTAGTTAGAGGCAGTCAATCAGTTACAATTGTTCAATATAGTGAGTTAAATCAATATTAAGAAACAGTATAAAGAAAATAATATTGAAGATTAAAAATTATGTTATGTATAAATGATAATTGGATAATGGAAGAAGTATTAATTGAATATTAAAATTAAATAATATATTTGGTGATTGGATATTGGTATATAGAAAAGAAGAATAAATATAAATGCTGTTTGCTGGTTTGCTTGGTGGTTTATAAATGCTGGTGAAGAAAAATATCTTAAATTGGTGGAAGCTAATAATTGGAAAAAGTAATTTCACAAAAACAAGGATAACCGAAGCTGAGAAGAAGACATTTGAGTGGTGATTATAATCTATATAGTGGAAAACAGTTCATTTAGGCATTCAGTGACAGAAAGGTACAAAATTTTTGTTAATATAATTTAGTTCGTGTCATAACAATTTCAATTTTGAAGATAGTTTGTTTAAATTTTACATTGTCTATAGAATTTAATTAGTTTCATAAGGAGTTTCAATTTAAAGATAGTTTATTTTAAATTTACATTAGCTAGTTTAGATATATATGTGTGTTTCATAGTAGATCTAACAAAGATAATTTAAAAAAGTACTTACAAACTAATTCTTTGAGAACCGCGATAAAAACCCTATATATTAAAAATACTCATTGCACATCATTCAAACAAACAATACTTCATAACAATATATATATATATATATATATATATATATATATATATATATATATATATAAATATATATATATATATATATATATATATATATATATATATATCTTCTTCTTAAAGTTCCATCTCCTATCGGAGGTTGGATATCATAACGGCTATGGTCACTTTGTTGGCAGCTGCTCTAAAAAGTTGTAGTAACCTACAGTTAAACCATTCTCCAAGGTTCCTCAGCCAGGATATGCGTCTTCTTCCTATGCTTCTTCTTCCTTGGATCCTTCCTTGCATAATAATTCTCAGCAGCTCATATTTTTCTCCTCTGGTTATGTGACCCAAATACTCTAGTTTTCTTCTTTTTATGCTGTTCATAATTTCTAACTCCTTATTTAGACATCGTAGTACCTCAGCATTGGTAATCCTTTGAACCCAATGCTGAGGTACTACGACGTCTAAATAAGAAGTTAGAAATTCGTATCGTTATATATATATATATATATATATATATATATATATATATATATATATATGTATATATATATATATATATATATATATATATATATATATATATATATATATAGTAAACTCTTAAATATTGGGGAAATCTGCAAGAAAGAAAGAAATCTTTTCTTGCAGATTTCCCCAATATTTAAGAGTTTACTATTTAACTTATCTGCAAAGATTAAATTTCTTTTCTATATATGTATATATATATATATATATATATATATATATATATATACATATATTTCTAAAGTATTCAACTAGTGAATTCAGAGGTTTAATCGGTCATTCAGGTTGGCAAATAAAAAAAAGAAGTCAACTACTTCATAAGTTTATCGAAGACACGTTTATCTAACAAATGACATAGAGTTTATAAGAAATACAGATGTTTATAGTTCATAACTTACAACTCAATATGTAGTATATTATCGATGTTATCATATATCTACTGTACACTTTACTCATTATTTAAAACTAACTTAACCAAAAAAAAAAAAACAAAAAACACACAAACTTTGCAGAAAATAATGTTCATATTCGTAGATATGAATATTTAAAAAATTTTAAACGAACATTTGGCTTCATTTAGATGGTTCTCCACTGAAGACCAACAAAGTTCTGATTTATTGCAATCTAAGCAAACAACTTGACGCGATACCGAAAATTTTTTTAAGGGCCATGTGTCACCAAATTCCAAGATTTGAGACAATTATGAACTTCTACAGGGGACATTGCATAATTAGTTGGACATGTGGAATTTGTATGGCGGAAATATTTGATATATTATTTTTAATTTATGTTTTAATGAAACTTGGAAATAGGAGATGATTTTGTTATTATTTTGAATGGAAAATACGCCAACTTTTAACTGAAGAATAATTGGTATCATTTATTTCGTAAGATGAGAGAGTGATAAACCTGGCTCAAATTGTCGATGTCGGTTCTTTTGTTTATTGCCGATGAGTTCTTGAGGATCTCACACATTTCAATAAAGGAGCGTTTCTGATGGTTGTTTTATTTCGCCAGTATTTTGGTATTTGAGAAATCAATGTGATATTTAGTGGAAATGGCGTGTTGTGCAAGGGCACAAGAGGGTTTGGAAAGTCTGATGTCGCTTTTGTGTGAAGTTATACGACCTAGAAGAGATCGACTAGTCTGGCCAATGTAGCAGGAGTTGCATTCTAAACAGGGTATCTGATAGACAACATTAGTGTGCTCTAACGAGAGTAGATAGGCTACCTATTTCCTGGCGCATCCCCTAAATTGCAACCCCTAAAATCGCAACCCCCGGTTGCAAATGCCAAACGGCTTAACGTAGGATGACGTACGAGGGCTCGTTGGAAAGGGGATGAAAAATGGGGTTGAATGCAGTATGTGCCGTGCGCATCGGAGCATACCAAAAGGTCATTACGTCATATCTTTGTTTCTATTGGTCCGATCGTGACGTATGAGGGCTCGTTGGAACGGGGAGGAGACGGGGAATACTTTGACACAAAAAACAAAGATGGCAGCATTGCCAAATGGACGCTAGAACGTATCTTCGTTGCTATTGGCCTGATTTTGACGTATGAGGTGTCAAATGAAAGCGTTGGTAACACACACACACAGAAGCCATGTCAACGATCAGTATGAACATTATTCTTCTTCTTCTTCTTTTCCGTACAGTGCCTAATAGAACGGGACATTCGACGTAGAACGTGACATTCGAGACAGAACGTGAAATGTCGCGTGAAATGACGTGACATTCGACGTAGAACGTAAAATGTCACGTGACATTCAACGCAGGACGTGACATTCGACGTAGGACGTGAAATGTCACGTGACATTCAACGCAGGACATGACATTCGACGCAGGACGTGACATTCGACGCAGGACGTGACATTCGACGCAGAACGTGAAATGTCGCGTGAAACGACGTGACATTCGACGCAGGACGTGACATTCGACGTAGAACGTGAAATGTCACGTGACATTCAACGCAGGACGTGACATTCGACGTAGAACGTGACATTCGACGCAGAACGTGACATTCGACGCAGAACGTGGCAGTTATGTGTTAGTCAAGATGTTGCTTGACATAAAATGTGACATTCTACATAGGACATAGTTAGTAGTAATATGAATCCCATCGAGTACATACATAGAGTAATAGAATTTCAAAGAAAACTTGATCGGTTAAAGATCGACATTAAATCATATGAGGATTTTAAACATATTACAAGACAATTAGATAGCCTGCATTTTGACAACAACAACAACAAAACGTGGAAACCCGAAGAGTTGAATCTAAAGCAGCAGCAGCAGCAGCAAGACACCTGGGATTGTAGAAAACTACCACCAGCTACATATCCATTAAGACGTATTCAACCAATACCATGTTTGTCAGCAACAACAACAACAACACCACGGGTGTCAGCAGCAACAACAACAACACAACCAGCGAGTATATGAAAAGTGAAATAGATAATGTCTTTACAATGTCCTGTGTAATATTAGCATCTGTATTTATCTTAATTTTAAAAATTATTTTTGAAATTGTAAGAAGAAAATTTGAATCTTCATGTAATATAAGACTCAATCAATAAAGATGTTTTAAATAAAAAAAAGCGTTTAATTTCTAATATATTTATTTATACATATACAAAAATTACAATGGTATTATGTTATTGGCAAACCAGTGACGCAGACGATCCACATTTCTTTCGGTACATGAAAATAATCCAGCGGCATGACATGGGTTTGCAGTAGGACCAACGTTTCCAGTAGCACGAGGCGTACCATCAAACTTGCAAATATCAATAATAATGGGAAAAACTCCAAAAACGTGACGTTTCTTATCCAAATATTCTGCTTTTTGTTCTCCTCGAACGTAGATGTAATCTGCTGCATACAACAACTTGGTTTCTAGTATTTCATTGATTTTGGACAATTCTACTTGCCCATCAGAGTATCGAATTCCAAGCAGTTTTTTCTCCACGTATAAGGCAGTCTTCCTATCCCCATTACTTAGCGCATTAAATGGTTTCTGAGGCAAAAAGATGTAATGACTTCGTTTAAAACCTATTTCAATGGTAAGTTCTTTGGGAACAAACCATCCGTCCACATCGAATCCCTGAATGTCTACAAATGCTACTCTCATGATGACTGCTCGTGTACTACTGGCAATTTATGCATCTAATTTAGACTTTTTACAATTTCGGTGAGAGGGAAGTACTCCATTACACAATCATGAATTATAATGCAATAAGCCTTGGTATTTTCGGGAAAACCATTATTCGCTTCAATATCGAGTTTTACGTCAACAGTGGATGCTTTCATGCTTTCTTCTTGTTTCGAACAATCGATGACAAACAATGCGTGATTTTTGAAAGCTGAGAAATCGAGTAGAGGTCGCTTTTGTTGGGAATGTATGTAGCTAGGATAAAATTCGGTATAGTTGAAATAGGCCTCATTGTAGTCAGTTTTGCTAAAATCCAACTGCATTCTCTCGTTTGGCCAATATTCTCCATTTAAAGATAATCTGATACTTTGAATATCGACATTGTCAAATAAGGTGGGATCAGCTGAATTCTTGTCACGTTTGTTGGTTTGAAAGAAAACAATGACATAACGGGGTCTTTCCACTGCATTGCTAGTTTTTACAGCCCAAACTTCACGTCTAGCGCCTTTGGTAAGTGCTGGTAATTCATGCAATTCCCACTTTCTAAACGGAACAACTATAGGTTGATCTTGTTGAATGGAGTTCATAAGTTCCAACTTAATATCATCATTGGGAAATACGTGCTTGACTCTGAGCTCAATATTGGTAATGTTAATCTTAACAGTTGTAACTTGGCCTTGAGTTTTTTCTTTGACAATTATGCAATCGTTGTCGTTTCGAGCTCGAACTAGTCTTATTGTTTGACGACCACACGTAATCAAAGGATAATCATTGAAAATGTTGAACACATGCTTAAGAGGCATCTGTATGTTGAATGAATGATCAGCAGCGTGTAGAATTGGATCCCTAGGGTAATTCCAGCCTGCCATTGCCATATGACCGGAATCTTCTTGAGTATAACATGTCATAGCACGTACAGCGCTTACGATACCAGGATCCCGCACTGTTTCCATCTCCCTTGCGCTTTCGCTTTACGTACAAGAATCGAAAAGAAAAGCACCAACATTATTTGCTAGTTTAACGTCACCAGTTCCGTTAATTGCGAGCGATCCTTTAATGCATAACAAGGTTTCGCTCATTGCAAAGAACGAGTCGACTTGATTGATGCTAAATTCCACAATGTCATTGCAATTGAATGATTTGATGAATGGTGCATATGTTCGGTATTCGGCCTTTCGAATCGACTCATCAAACATCGGCTTACGATAAATATCAAATATTGGTGGCATTATGCTGTTTGAACGTGATCGTTTTCCATACATAGTTGTCATCTTTTCAGTTTAAAACCAAGTGATTGCAAAAATAATTTGTTTGCAAATGTAAGATGTGGCCGCTTAGATGAGGACGTAAGATGTTGCCGCTTAGACGGTTGCTCAACTAATGGTGTACTATGGGCAGTAGATTGCCTTATTAATAATCCCATTTCCCTCTTGATCTAAGTTCCAGCACCAATGTGCTCTGTTCTCCTCTAAAGTTTACAGGTCGTCCTTCTTGATCGACAGCCAACACTGTGATATTGGTAATTTCTCGTTGCGGTACAATAGGTAAATACAACAAATTGTGTGGAGTTTCGTCAATTGCGTACCCAGGATTTGATTGTATGACAAATTCGTAGATCGTGTGAGCAGGTCTGTTACCATCGAAGGCTCCGGTACTAATGTTGCATTCAAAGCGTATGCTAGATACTTTAATAATCCTAACAGGTCGATCTGAAGAATGCGTCTGTCCTGGATTTAGTAGTGCAGGAGAAAATCCCAATACTGTACCAAGACTGTCAGGTTGCTTAAACGAAATCTTATATTTGCTGAAAATTTGACACTGCAACGTGTTATGGTTAGGTTTTAGACTAAATATCGTTTCGGGTTTAAGCGCATTATCAGCACCCAATTTCTGTTGTATGTATTCTTCAATATCGGCAATTTCATAACATCCATCGGGGATATCAAATTGTTGCAATTTGTTTTTGTCATTGTAGTAATAAAACTTGGTATTTTCAATGTTTGGTATACTGTTGTAGGAATGGAAAAATCGAAGAGCTATCTCATAATCTTTGTTCGGATCCAACACGATCGGTGTGGGAGGTTGAAATGAGAATATGTAATTGGTGCTGTCTACTCTCAACAACTGCGACATGATGACTGACTCACGTCAATGTATTAATAGGTTATTATATTAGAAAAAAAACAACAATATTTACTTTAATAGTTTTATTTGTTCCAAAGCAAGTTTACAAAAATAACATGAAGCTTGAGAATCAGGTGGGCCATCCCAGTGAGTCCTCCAATCCGGTCTGTTATAATGTATCTTTAGGTTAAATTCTCCTCGATATTCTGCAGGCAATTTATGCCATATTTGTAACAATTCGTAAGGTCGTACAGTTCGTGTAATATAATCTAGCGGTATGTATTTTAGTTCTTCTTCACTGAATTCTGTAAAACATTTTTTGTAAAACATATGGTCCATAAGCAGGTCTGTACTTTTAGTAGGCTCCATTATATAAAAACTTTAAGCATAAATGTCCACAAATAATTTGATTGTATGTTTGATACTGATGGTTATTATAGGAAATGTTGGCACGTGCACCACCCAGATACTTAACAAGTTCTTTGGTCGGCTTCAAATTACCAAATGAATCGAAATACTCTACGTTGTTGTTTATCTTTCTGTATGCTACCCAATGTGTTCCGTTATGTGTGTTCCGTTATGTGTGGACACATCCAAGTTTACTATTGCACATTCTCGTTGTCGAGGACCGTCTCTAGGCAGAGCATCATTCATGAAAACACCTCGAAAATGCGGTATTTTAAGGATCTTCGCATAATGTGCAATCTCCACATCATATAGCGGACGATTGGGTAGCTTTATTGGAAGTTTTTTTTCAAATATAAGCCGAATCCACCTCCCGCTTTCTTACGTAGGTACAGACCCGAACCGATGTGTTCCATTGCCCTGTTATGGCGAATATCCTCTTCCAATTTCTTTTGAGCATTCTTAGCGTCGACTACTGTCTTCGCCACCCCAGCTGCACCCCCCGCTAAAGACCCCAAAGCGGAAAGGCCCGCAAATAGAGGTATGAGGGGTAGAAAACCTCCGGATTTTAGTGGTAGCACTCGTGGAACATCAACTTCTTTACGACCACCAAGCCTTTTGATTATGGATTTTGCTATTCGTACAGCCGTCAAAGCAGTATCTGTTAACGATGCTCCTCTTTTCATGGACTTTGCAATTTTTGAGACAACATCTCGATTGAAAGAGTAACGTCCCCGTCAACCACGTTGGAGAGCATCCCATCCCCAACTTTCTTTTCGTTTTCATTCCGCCAGTTACAATTAAAGCAGCACTTTTTTCACCAATGCTAGCGTCTTTCGACTTGAAGCGCTCCCAAGCTCTATCTTCCAATTCTTTATCGGCCTTGTGACGTTCTTCGAGAGATGAATGCTGCGAATAAGCGATATCGTGTCGTTTGCAAGCTGCGTCTAATGGATTAATTCCTGGATCTCCACTTGCAAGACGTTTTTTTTAGTTTTGTTCCGGGTCCACAATACTGATAACCAGGAATATGTAGTTCAACTGGAAGTTTATTAATTAGAGAGTTCACGAGACCTCCTCCTTCAACAACCAACATTGGACTGATGCCATGCAAGTGGTGACATCTATAATATATATATATATATAATATATATATATATATATATATATATATATATATATATATATATATATATATATATAAATATATATATATATATATATATATATATATATATATATATATATATATATATATATATATATATATATATTGATACGATTGGGGTTTATAGAAAATAATTTATAAGTTATATACTAGAGAATTTTATAAAAATATATTTATGTGAGGGCATTTTAAGAAATTAGCATATAATAATTGTAAAAAGTTGTATTTTAATGTTGTAAATAGATTTAAGTGAGCCATGTGACTAGGCAACCAACTATACAGTGAGTAATTGACAGATAGAAATTAATCATAATACGAATATAAGTGGGGTTATAATAATATATTGTTTGAAATGTGTATTTTATTAAATTAGAGTGTTAGTTACTAATTTGAATGTTTATTCTGATCTGAAAAGCCTAAATGTCAACAAAATTATCAATGGAACATTAACGAATTCTCCAGAGTGCAGAGTGTGACCATTGTTTACGGTCGAACATTCTGGAATAATGATTATGTCGGTGGATGGAACAGATATTTTTTCGAGAACATCTATATAGAAGTAATGGAACAAATTGGAACATGATCTCTTGCCAGATGATTCTGGAATATCCAAAAGGATATAAATACCCGTGATTTGGATTCAAGATGGCAGTTTTTAGTCAGAAGTCAAGCAGTTTATTATGAAAGTTAGTAGATTAGTTAGTGAAGTCAATTGTTCACAGTTTTAGTAAGTCAGTCAAGCAGTTTAATAAGAAATATGAAAGTTAGTTGGAGATAGTCCAATTGTTTAATCTAGTGAGTTAAATGAAGATTAAAAATTATGCATATATTTAATGCACATTTATAATTATACACAAATAATTATTGAAGATTATAAAAGTATATTAGAAGAATATTGGATGGACATTGGAAGGAATTAAAATTATATTATGATTGGAGATTAGTATAAATCAACTTATAATAATTGGATATTGGTATATTGAAAAGAAGAATAAATATAAATGGTGTTTGCTGGTTTGCTTGGTGGTATATAAATGCTGGTGAAGAAAAATATATCTTAAATTGGTAGAAGCTGATAATTGGAAAAAGAAATTTCATAAAAACAAGGATAACCGAAGTACGAAGACATTCAGTGGTGATTAGAATATATATAGTGGAAAACAGTTCATTTAGGCATTCAGTGAAAGAAAGGTACAAAATTTTGTTAATATAATTTAGTTAGTGTTATAACAATTTCAATTTTGAAGATAGTTTTTTTAAATTTAACATTGTCTATAGAATTTAATTAGTTTTATAAGAACATCAATTTAAAGATAGTTTATATTAAATTTACATTGGCTAGGTTAGATATATATGTGTGTTTCATAATAGTTATAATAAAGATAATTTAAAAAAGTACTTACAAACTAATTCTTTGAGAACCGCGATAAAAACCCTATATTATTAAAAATACTCATTGCTCATCATTCAAACAAAAAACACATCATAACAATTTGGCACCCAACGCGGTGGCTCTCTATTTAAAAGAATTAGTTTGGGAAGATAAGTGCTCTCATATAAGTAAATTAATTATCAGTAGAAAGAAAAAATTATAGATTTTATTTTTAATTATATTTGAACAAGTAAAGTCTCAAAATGTCTCAAGGAAAAAAAGGTACAAGAAGCAAAAATAATGAAGAAGATGTGGAAGTAGAAACACAACCTATACAAGAGGAGAGTTTAGTTCAAGTTCCACAAGATACTGCAGAAATGAATCCAGAAAGAGAGGAAAATGTCAATATGGCAGCTTTGATGTCATTAATGATGCAGATGAACAAGACAATGGAAGAGAATTCAAAAGAAATCAAAGAAGACATGAAAAAAATGGAAGAGAATACGAAAAAATTGGAAGAGAATTCAAAAGAAGTCAAAGAAGACATAAAAAAAATGGAACAGAAATTGGAAGAGAATTATAGAAAATTAGAAAAGAAAATAGAAGATAATAATAATAAAATTGTAAAACAAATGGATAAAAAACTTGAAGCTGCAGAGAAAAAAGTAGCAAATGAAATAAAAAGTATACGGAATGACTACAAGAAAAGGATAGACAATGAGAGGACAGAAGTAAAGAGGATTATTCAAGATGATAAGATAGATATAGAACAGAAAATAGAGTTACAGAAATGTAACTTAGAAGTAAAAATTAACGAAGACAGGAGAAACACAGAAGAAAAATTAGACGATATACAACAAAATATCCAAATAAATTGTAATCAAATAAGAAATGTGGAACAGAGAATAGATGATATTTCACAAATGAGAGACATAGGGAGACCTTACTTAAATTTAACAAATGAGACTGGGATTAAATTCTCTGGTAATATAAAAATTTTGCATCCTAGAGTATACATAAATAGTTTAAAACATAAATTAAGATTGGTGAATAATATTAATGATATTAAAGATTATATTAGAATGACATTAAATGACAATGCAGCAACTTGGTTTGCTAGTATTGAGAATGATTTAGATAATTTTCAAACATTTGAAAATAAATTTTTAAATTATTATTGGGGTGAATTAGAGCAAGCCAAGTTTAGAGAAATTCTATATTTTGGAAAGTATAATCAAAATTTAAAATCAAATATGGTAGATTATGCATTGAAATTGATAACAGTTGCAAAATATTTAGAACCACCACTTAGAGAGGATGAAACAGTCTTAAATGTATCTAGACATTTTGATGCTGATGTTGTGCAAACTGTAACTGTACAAAATATTCAAACAATAGATAGTTTTATTAATTTTATTCAAAGAATACAAAGAGGCAATATGACAAGTAATAATAACAACAGAAAAAACAATAATAACTTTCAATATAATAAAAATGATAATCAACAATATAGACAATCATATAACAATAATACTAGGTATGGTAATAATTTACAAAATTTTAATAATAATAACAGTAATCAAATTAGACAAAATTGTAATAACAATACTAGTTATAATAGACAACATTTTAATAACAGTACTAATAATAATAGACAAGATTTTAACAATAGAAGAAATACAGAGCGACCTAACTATAACAGACAGGTAAATTGTGTTCGAAGGAATAGGAGCTGCGAAGACAGGGAACGAAATAGTACAAGGCAAGAAAATGTGAGTAGAAGTCATAGTAGGGAAAGACATAGGACATCAGATCCAAGTGGTCAGATACAATCTGACAATTCTAATAATCAAAATTTTGTGCAGTAAACTTTCTGAATTACAAGTTAGGCCATTGCTATTATGAAAAACCTTCTGAATTTATTTCTTTAGATGAAGAGAAAATTATTGAATCTATTAATTTAATTTATATAAATGCTTTGGCCAAAAATAAAATAATTAAAATTATGATAGATACTGGTTCAGAAAGTACTTTAGTCTCGGAGAATTTTATTTTTAATACATTAAAACTATCAGATATAATAAAGATTCCAAAAATTAAAATTATTGGTGCAAATAATAAGAAGTTGGGTGAAATTGATAAACTAGCCAATTTTAAAATTAATATTCTTAATAAAGAAATTAATATGCAAGGATTTATTGTCAAGGATTTATGTGTTGATATATTAATGGGAAATGATGAATTGGAAAAGAAGAAAGTAAAGATAGATTTTGAAGAAAAAATGGTAACTTTGGAAGGGCAAATAATTAAATTTATGCAGAAAGATGAGGTGGAAGAAGGAATAAGAGTTGATAGGATATTATTAAAAGAAAATAATGATGTTTATGAAGAAGAAATGTATTTTGATGATAGGGAAATATCCCAAAAGAATGTAAAGAATAATTATTGTAGTGAATATTTAAGGAATGGAAATTTTAAGCAGATGGATGCCTACGAGGCGGAGTGCGTAAAATTGGAAGCAAGGAATAATGAGTACATAATGAAGAATAATGTTATTTGTAAAGAAGAAGATATGATGAAAGTTTTAAATTGCCCTGAAGAATATAAATCAATAGTCATTTCCATATTGCAGCAACACAAGGGACTTGTCAATAAAGAAAATAGAATTGCACAAAATTATATCCATAGTATAAAAGTTAAAGAAGAAAAAGATTTTAAAACAAAATCATACCCAATACCATATAAATACAGAGAAGAAGTAAGCAAAACAATTAATAATATGTTAGAAGATGGGATCATTGAGAAGGCAGACACACGTTTTATTAACCCCATAGTAGTAGTACGAAAAAGATCAGGTGAAATCAGGTTATGTTTGGATGCAAGGAATATTAACAAGATTACTGAAAAGCAATTTGAAGCACCAATGAGTATAGATGGAATATTAGGAAGAATTACAGGAATGTCATTTTTCACTAAAATCGATTTACAGCATAGTTTCTGGTTAATACCTCTAGAAAGAAAAAGTAGACAGTATACAGGATTTCAGATAGATGGAGTAGTATATCAATTCAAAGTAGTACCATTTGGACTTCAATCATCTTGCAGTGCTCTATGTAGATGTCTTCATGATATTTTGGATCAATATGAACATTTTGTAATTCACTACATTGATGATATATTAATTTTTTCTAAAACTGCTGAAGATAATGAGAAACACCTAAAAATTATAATAAATAGATTAGACAAAGTTGGACTAAAAATAAATCAAGAAAAATGTACAATTTTTCAAAAAGTAATGATATATCTAGGTTATAAACTTAACACTAACAGCTTACTGATATACCCATTTTATTCAATAGACTTGATTTGTTAAATAGATGGTAAATTTCATTATTTTGAATCAATTTGACATCATATTTATTGTCTGATACATATGGAAATTATTTTGTACCCTAAAAATCATAATTTGGGGTTAGATACAAAATTGATACTATAATTGCTATAAAAATGTCTTTCTAATATAATAAAGTGAAAAAAAACTTACCAATTTATATTGATGAAAGTTATTTTGAATGGAAATAATTCCTAGATTTTGTCTATAAACAAACAGAACACAATATAGATTATATTTTTAATTAAGGTTATATTTTATTCTCTGATAAAATCCATTCTTCATTTGACATGACAGTTTGACCATAGAATAGCCGAACTGTGCAGCGTTGTTCTCTGCTTTGACATAGACAGCGAACAGGGATTTATTTAACACATTTTAAATAAAAAAAAAATTGATTTATTAAATTTAATAAGGTATGAGAAAATTAATATTTAAAGAAATAATAAGTAAATTATTTATTTTAAATATTATTTTGGGGTATTGATACGATTGGGGTTTATAGAAAATAATTTATAAGTTATATACTACATAATATTAGATATAAAAAAGTATTTGATTATTTTAAATAAGTTATATACTAGAGAATTTTATAAAAATATATTTATGTGAGGGCATTTTAAGAAATTAGCATATAATAATTGTAAAAAGTTGTATTTTAATGTTGTAAATAGATTTAAGTGAGCCATGTGACTAGGCAACCAACTATACAGTGAGTAATTGACAGATAGAAATTAATCATAATACGAATATAAGTGGGGTTATAATAATATATTGTTTGAAATGTGTATTTTATTAAATTAGAGTGTTAGTTACTAATTTGAATGTTTATTCTGATCTGAAAAGCCTAAATGTCAACAAAATTATCAATGGAACATTAACGAATTCTCCAGAGTGCAGAGTGTGACCATTGTTTACGGTCGAACATTCTGGAATAATGATTATGTCGGTGGATGGAACAGATATTTTTTCGAGAACATCTATATAGAAGTAATGGAACAAATTGGAACATGATCTCTTGCCAGATGATTCTGGAATATCCAAAAGGATATAAATACCCGTGATTTGGATTCAAGATGGCAGTTTTTAGTCAGAAGTCAAGCAGTTTATTATGAAAGTTAGTAGATTAGTTAGTGAAGTCAATTGTTCACAGTTTTAGTAAGTCAGTCAAGCAGTTTAATAAGAAATATGAAAGTTAGTTGGAGATAGTCCAATTGTTTAATCTAGTGAGTTAAATGAAGATTAAAAATTATGCATATATTTAATGCACATTTATAATTATACACAAATAATTATTGAAGATTATAAAAGTATATTAGAAGAATATTGGATGGACATTGGAAGGAATTAAAATTATATTATGATTGGAGATTAGTATAAATCAACTTATAATAATTGGATATTGGTTAATTGAAAAGAAGAATAAATATAAATGGTGTTTGCTGGTTTGCTTGGTGGTATATAAATGCTGGTGAAGAAAAATATATCTTAAATTGGTAGAAGCTGATAATTGGAAAAAGAAATTTCACAAAAACAAGGATAACCGAAGTACGAAGACATTCAGTGGTGATTAGAATATATATAGTGGAAAACAGTTCATTTAGGCATTCAGTGAAAGAAAGGTACAAAATTTTGTTAATATAATTTAGTTAGTGTTATAACAATTTCAATTTTGAAGATAGTTTTTTTAAATTTAACATTGTCTATAGAATTTAATTAGTTTTATAAGAACATCAATTTAAAGATAGTTTATATTAAATTTACATTGGCTAGGTTAGATATATTTGTGTGTTTCATAATAGTTATAATAAAGATAATTTAAAAAAGTACTTACAAACTAATTCTTTGAGAACCGCGATAAAAACCCTATATTATTAAAAATACTCATTGCTCATCATTCAAACAAAAAACACATCATAACAATATATATATATATATATATATATATATATATATATATATATATATATATATATATATATATATATATATTACCGTACTTATGTACTACACTTGCCACATGATGAAGGTCGTTCAACAAAAGCAGACGCTACCAATTGATAATTTGGACATTGTCCAAAAAACAACCACCAGTAAACATGGTAAATTACTACCGAATTCATTCAGAGCGATTATTTGCGGTCCAAGTGGGTGCGGCAAAACGAATGTTATGCTATCTCTTCTATTCAATCCGAATGGTGTCAAGTTTAAAAATGTCTATGTTTATTCGAAATCCCTCTTTCAACCGAAATACCAACTACTGCAAGATGTAATAGCGCAAGTTAAAGGTGTAGGATATTACCCATTTAAAGACAACGAAGAAATTATTAGTCCCAGCGAAGCTAAACCTCACTCTGTGTTTTTATTTGACGATGTTGCATGCGATGGTCAGCAAAAGATTCGCGAGTATTATTCCATGGGTAGGCATAAAGATATCGATGCCGCTTATTTATGCCAAACATATTCAAAAATACCGAAGCAGTTAATTAGAGACAACTGTAACATGATTGTACTATTCAAGCAAGATGAGATAAATTTAAAGCATGTATTTGATGAACATGTATCACCAGACATGTCATTTGATGAATTTAAAAAAATTTGTTCTGAATGTTGGTGTGATAGGTATGGTACTCTGGTAATTATAAAAGATTTTGCTCTCAATAATGGCCGATATCGCAAAGGATTTGATAAATATATAAAATTGTAAGATAATTGGTTAGTTGTCATCACAATGTCAGATGATACGGTTGCCATTGCCCTTTGCAAGAAGAAAGTCGCCGAATTGGCTAGATCAATTCGCAAAAAATATTTGGCATTAAAATTAGGTCGAACAGAACAAGATGAGTCCCTAAATAAACTGTTTAAACCACTCTCGAAACCTCTCAAAGATATTGCACAATCATCAAAAACGTTACATCATACTATCACTAACAAGTTTGAACAAGTTAAAAAAGAAGAAGTGAAAAAGGAAGAGGAGGAGGAGGAGGAGGAGGAGGAGAATGGTGATGATGATGATGTATTTCTTGATGCACCCGAGCTAGCGGTACCTAATAAAAACATTATTCAAGAACCAATCGAGATTCCGATGGATGCCACAGACGAATATATCGATCAATATCCTTCAATAAGTCACAAGTACATAAAAGAATATTTAATAAAAGACGATAAAATTGATAAAAACTATGGTCCATTTTACGATTCTATTAGTGGCTGGATAATGGGAAAACGTCGAATAAACTTTGACAAACGCAATGGAGACATAATAATAATTCGAGAACGTGATTTAGAAGAACGTAGGTTAGGTGGTACGCCAGGTCTATATCAACTTTTATTTTATGCCAACCCTGAACAGTATAATGATGAGGATTTACAAAAGTATAAAACACTGTTGAAAAACACAGAGATTCATCTGGATACCTTAGGACGTCTTAAAGGTTCTAGTGGAGAAAAATACCATTCTATTATTAAACCTCTATTCAAACCATCTGATGCAGCAATGAAAAAGCATGCAACTCGATCCAAAAAAGAACTCGAACACAGAACGAAAACAACAACAACAACAACACGATCATCTTCATCTACGGCCAAAGGAACGGGATTGGATGACTCTCGTTTAACATACAACACTGCCCCCATGGAATATATTTATTGGGATGATCCAAATGAGTTAGTTGAACGTCTTAAACTATTGGTGGCTTCGAAAGACGCCGGCAACACATCTCTCGACAACGAAATCGTAGCAATCATCAATGAACTAAAAGAAGCTAATATAATAGAGTAACTGGGAATGTCAGTATCATTTCCACTATGAGTGTCGACAAATTCGGTCATCACTCTCGTAACAGTAGTAGTAATGCTCAAAAGGTCGCACGAGTTACATTTCCACATACGTCTGACGGAAATATTAATGCCGAAAATGTGAAAATTTGCAATGTCAAGGATCCATCAGTCAATGACGATGCTGCAACGACAAAATACGTTGATGAACAAATCAATCAGATGCGTAAAACCACACTTCCACTTCTCGAGTGTGAGACCAGAATCAAAGCTGACCTAAATACATTTAAAAGGGAAATGGAGGAAACTCTAGACACTGCTACAAAATTAATTGCAGATAATATACGTGATTTAGAAAAAGAACTAGATGATATACATAACACCGCACTTCCCCTTCTCGAACAAAAGTGGCAGGAAATAATGAAAAATGATTTGAATACTCTACAAAAGGATACGGAGAACAATATAAATATGTTGAACAAACTAATCCAAGATGATTTGAATACACTGAAGAAGGATATGGAGAACAATCTAAAATCTGCTCTCGAGCAAAAGTTACAAAAAATAATCAAAGATGGTCTGAACACACTAAAAAATGATACGGACAACAGTATAAATATGTTGAAAAAAATAATCCAAGATGATTTGAATACGAAAAAGGATATAGAGGATGCTCTTGAGCAAAAGTTACAAAAAATAATCAAAGATAGCCAGAATACACTAAAAAATGATGCGAAGAACAGTATAAATATGTTGAAAAAAATAATCCGAGATGATTTGAATACACTGAAAAAGGATATGGAGAACAATCTAAAATCTGCTGCAGAAACAGTTGCAAAGCATACGATGTACGATATAAAGATGGAACAGAGGATAAAACAAGTGGAACAATCATTAAAAAGCATAGTAGATAGCGTTCATTCATGGGATATAGACAAACGTCTTAAGGTAGTGGAAGGTGTGATGAAAAAATAATGTCTAAAGAAAAGAAAGAGGTGGTGAACGAATTGCATAAACCAGCACGAAAAAACTATCCTCGTCGTCGAACAATAATCAAAGGAATCGATGACTTGTGGCAAATGGATTTGGCTGAAATGCGTCCTTATGCACATCAAAATAAAAATTACAAACTAATACTAGTTAAATCCACAAGGAAAATAATTCCTGTAGCTGGCTGTATACCACGTATAACAAAAGAGGTTAGTCTTTGTATGTGGGTATATTTTATTTTATAAAAACCCTTAAAAGGGCAACATTACAAGCACGAACGTTTTCGGAACAACTGTTCCATCATCAGGTTAAAATACAGGTTACCATGCCTGAGCCACCAAAATATTTGGGTAAAAACCCTTTAAAATGTAATGTGTTACCAAAGATTGTACATGTTGTTAATTATATTATATGATGTTTAATATTTTAATTAGATTTTACTTCAGGTAACATACACCCATGCTTAAGTGAGTTCCAGTGTCCGGAGAGTAAACCTCTTCAAACGGACTAGTTGCCAACCGTAGTCCGTTTGAAGAGGTTTACTCTCCGGACACTGGAACTCACTTAAGCATGGGTGTATGTTACCTGAAGTAAAATCTAATTAAAATATTAAACATCATATAATATAATTAACAACATGTACAATCTTTGGTAACACATTACATTTTAAAGGGTTTTTACCCAAATATTTTGGTGGCTCAGGCATGGTAACCTGTATTTTAACCTGATGATGGAACAGTTGTTCCGAAAACGTTCGTGCTTGTAATGTTGCCCTTTTAAGGGTTTTTATAAAATAAAATATACCCACATACAAAGACTAACCTCTTTTTTTAATACTAGTTGTAATTTGTTGATTGTTTTTCAAAATTTGTGTGGACACGTCCTCTAAAAACGAAGACTGGAGAGGAAATTACTCGGGCATTTTCGGATATTCTCGCTCATACTCGACGAGTCCCAAAAAACTTACAATCTGATCAGGGAACCGAATTTTACAACAGAAAATTTCAAAATTTAATGAAAAAACATGAAATTAATCATTACAGCACCTACACGATCAAAAAAGCTGCTATTTGCGAAAGAGTTATTAGAACGTTGAAAGCAAAGTTGTACAAGTATTTCAGTTTACATGGATCGTACAAATGGTTAGATGATCTACCCATAATCACCGAGGAATACAACAACACAAAACACAGTAAAACAGGATACAAACCGTCTAAGGTTAACAAATCCAACGAAAAAGCCATTTTAAACAAAAGTTATACTCATTTAAAGATTGCCGGTCCACGAAAGTTTAAAGTTGGCGACATTGTACGTATATCAAAGGCAAAACATTTCTTCGAAAAGGCATACACGCCCAATTGGACTACTGAATTATTTAAAATTGTACAAGTTAAGATAACAAATCCTATAACGTATTTGCTCGAAGACATGCAAGGTGCGCCGATTAGTGGCGGTTTTTACGAAGAAGAATTGCAGAAAACATCAAGCCCTGACATATATCTGGTCGAAAAAGTACTCAGACGAAAAGGCAATAAGATGTATGTGAAATGGTTAGGAATGGAAAGCAAACACAACAGCTGGATAAATAAATCGAATATAGTTTGAGGATCTATATTTCGATTCGTCGCGTAGACATACACTTTTCTAAAAAAGGCTTACAATTAACCACAAGGAGTGGGGAATGACAAAAGTATAAATTTAAGACAAACTACGATGTTCAGTTTACACCAATTTCGTCTACGGTATTCGAAACAAGAAGATGATGATGAGCTCTCAAGATAGTGGTTATGACAGTCAGCCTGTTAATTTCGATGATGATAGCAGTGAATTTAGTATAGAATTTGACTACGATGAAGATGGTCAACCGCCTAGTCCTGGCGTCGAATTAGATCGAGTATTGGCAAAATTTGAAGCAGCAGCCACAAATGAAGTATATTGTTTATTGGAAACTACATATCCAATGAGCTCTCTCCATATAAAAATTGGTCTATCTCCAGCTCGAGATTTTTCACCATCCATCATTCTGTGTAAACATGGTAATTTTAACAGAATCAGTTTAAGCACATTCGAGTGGGAAGCCATAATTGAGTGGTTTAAAGAAAAAATGAGTGATTTTTTCCAAGCAGATCTACCGACTTATGCGGATGAGTATGATCCCATCGAATTTATGTGTGGTGATTTTTGCAAACTAAGACAATTGGTGATGGAAAATGTAAAGTTGCTGACAATCGAGAAATTTGGAGTCGCATTTTATTTGTGGGAAGATGACGTCAACCAAATTATAGAAGCAGACCAGAGAATGATGTCGCATAGAGTGGTGCTGTTACAGAGTTTACAATTTCACGAATACTATATAAACATTTCAACTTTCATCAAGAACAATTTTTGTGCTATAGACTCTTTACATGGACCAGTTGAAGCCTTCGCAGCATATTGCAATATTTGTCCAAACACTTTGTTAAGTTTAGCTTTAAAGGAATTTGTATATTATTATAAAATTAAAGTTGTAAATGATTTAACTGAATAAACAATATTAATAAATATGTTGTCTTTTATTTGTAATCTAACATAAATAAAACCAAAAAATGTAAGAATACACAAATTTATTATTATTAAAACTTACATTATAAAATTAATACTATTTTTTATATTTACAAAACTACAATTTACAAAAACTTTGCGATAAGTGATCTTTTCTCTTTTTGTTCTTATGAGTAGCCATATACTAAAAGAAGAAAATTATTTATGCATAGTGCATCTACATTGAACGAACCAAGTAGTATCAAACAAGACATGATCAAACGAATTTTGACACCAATTATCTGTTTTTCTGCAACAACAAATACATGTTATTCAACAAGATAATGTCCCCACGGAAGCGTATTAAATGATTTTGGTATTAAGTACCGCTTGTCGTCATAAGGACTTAGAGCCGTTTTGGATTGCTCGATGCTGAATACTGAGTGTTGGTACGACCGAATACATCTTTGGCTCGCGGTTTGAATTTTGAATTCTTTAAGGCATTTTTCATAGTCTTCGTACGTAATTTTATTTCGAACGACGTTATATTTCACGCCTTTTGCCTTTTTCGTTATTCCCAAATTTCCCAAGTCACATTCAATTCTCTCTTTGTTTAGTTGTTTTCTTTCTAGGCGCTGTCTCTCTTTGTCCCTCTCATCGTCAGTTATTTGCAGTTTAAATGTGTACATTTTTTATCGTAATCCAATAAAATGTGTAATTATTTTCCCATTTGCCTCATCCTTCATTAATCCGGGGATTTTTTTATTTAACCTTTCTATTTCGTATGGGTTGTTTTCGGCATAGTCTGAGGTATCGAATTTACTTGGATGCGCCTTTAAAACCTCTCTATATGCATCTGAACATTGCAATTCATAAATAAAGCTGTCTGTATCCATGTACAGCAATGAACAGTTTTTCTCTCCCATCGTTGGAAGCATAAAGTTGTAGTGAAAATCATACATACATAATTTGGATATATCGAGGATTGCTGCGCCTATATACAGGGGTTTATTAAAACATACCTCTGCTTTCTTTAGTTCAATGGCAACCAAATTTTCGCTAAAGATTGTACGACTATGAAACCGACTACTTGCAATCAGATTTCTGGCTCCGTACCTTCCATGCCATTTTTTACATAATTTTACAATACGATGATGTCTTATGTTCTCCATGGTCTTGCCGAACACAGCATTATTCATCAATTTGAACAAATTTTTCTCAAAACTGTTGGTGGCTGCCGCCCGTAAATTTGATTAGCAACATCAAATTTGGTTACGTCTTCGATCCACTTGAATCCTCCTATTGGTAAAGCTTCACTCATGGCCCAGCCATACAGATTGTTTACATCTAAATAGAGGATGTACTTAGTGGGCCGTGTGGGATCATACGACTAAATGTATTTGTTGTTGGCCTCCGAATATCTGTTGCTACAAACAGATATCCCACCTCTTATGGCTTTTTCCATAAACAAGATCATATCCACATCTTTTAGCAATTCTAATTTACATTGTGTGTATCTCAACATACAATCCCAAGTGTATCCTGGCATAGTATAATACCATGCTGGATCTAATTTATATGTGTCTCGACATTTTTGTCGAAACTGCTCAAACACATCAGCCAACAGCAGAATATCTGTTTTTAAATACAAATCGCTGTATTCCCCCAAATTTTTACAATTAAATTTCTGCCAAACATTTTGGGCATGAGCATACTTCTCTTCACTAATGTATTCATTATTTAACTTATTATAAAAATGGTTAATTGTGGGTAAAGAAGTTTCATCCAATTTTTCCAAACTATCAATATAATCGTAACAAAATACTCCTTTACAAGTTAACAAATTAAATGTATCATTATCTAATTGACTAAATTCTCGTTTTAAAATCTTCTTTTCTGATATATCTAAAAGAGATGCCAATTCATCGAGTGAAGCTCCCATAAA
Organism: Diabrotica undecimpunctata; assembly: GCF_040954645.1. Classification (NCBI taxonomy): domain Eukaryota; kingdom Metazoa; phylum Arthropoda; class Insecta; order Coleoptera; family Chrysomelidae; genus Diabrotica; species Diabrotica undecimpunctata. Next base: position 83,526,824 of record NC_092810.1, on the reverse strand, counting down.
TCTAAGTGAATCAATAAATCGTAATTTAATTTGATGTTCGTTAGATTGTAATGTAAATGAAATATATTTTTCTTTATTAATGGGAAGTAAGCTCAAGTGCCCATGCTTGCAAAGATCTATAATCATAAAATGCGAGTCGTAGCCACTAAAATTATGAAATACGATTGGGACGACAAACAATTTTTTAAAGTTCAAATTACATGCTTGGTGCGCAAATCCCCGTACTTGTCCCGTAAAATGATCGTGATCTACAACAATTGTATCTGTAGCCAAAAAGCGTTTCTCGCAAATATGGCACAAACTTGCTCCATTTGTGTTGGGCTTTTCGACCATAGGTACAACTGTCTTTATTTTGGAATTTACAAATTTGGAAATTTCAGTCATTTCTTTTGCGAACCACTCCATGCAATTTTCACCTCTATAGCTATTAAAATAAGATAAACTATCATCGTAAGCACATTTCAAATAATAACCTGCACTAAAAGGTACATGTTTCTGATATTTTGGTGTTTTACTCACTGTGACATTGGAATCTGTAAAATTATGTAATTGGCATTCAAAATCAGCATAAACTATAAACGGAGTTGTTTGTTTGTATGTAAAATTGCGAAAAGCCACATGATCATATTTGGGAACAGTCATTTTACATTTATTTACATCTAAACACATTTCTTCGTGCTCTGCTAGTTTGCTGTCACTGCTAAAATAGTTCACACATCTATCACATATATATTTTTTACGTGTGTCTTTGTTTAATTGCGATTTTACTAATTTTCCTAAATCTTTAATCCAACAATAATGAAGGCGTATTTCAGTCTGATCGTCATCTTCTGGAAGAACATCGTAATCGTTTAATTTTGGAAAATATTTATCTTGTACTAGAAGCAAATTAACATGCTTTTCCATCTTTTGCGGTGTCAGTCTGGCAGGTATTACTTCGTAAAATTGTTTGTCCTTAACTACATTTAATTCTAAGACAAAAACATTAACTGATATGGCGTTTAATTTTTCGAATTTTGAAATTTGGTTTAATGGCATTGGGCTTTCTAATTTATCCGTTTGCAAAACAGTAGAATAATGTGGATATTTGGATACTCTCTGTGGATCCTTAGTAACAGGACACATAGCGCTAACAATCGACCAATAAAAACAAGCCTGATCAACGTTATGCACATTAATACAAGCCTTTTTATTGCTAATCTCTTTTGGCAAGTCAATGAACGATGAACCGTTTCCTATTTCTACTTTATTAATATTGACTTCTAATGAGATTACTTTAGACAGAGCAGCACCCGAATCTTTTTCTGCAAATTCAGACAGCTTTGTAAAAATTTTATCCTTAACATTTTCACTAAACCAAAGATGTAAATCGGTCGATGTGTCTATAATAGCATTTTTAGTGTTAAAATATTTTAAATCTAAACTTTCGGTATCACTCGATTTTTTAATGAATTCGCCGCAAAATGTAGTATTGACTTTAAGAATTCTATTTGTTTTTAAAATAATTTTAATTTTTCTACTAAAAATAATATAACAATCATTTAGGAACTGTGTTAAGTCCTTATGCACTAAATTAACTATAACTCCAGTTTTAATTCGACTAGCGAAACACGAAATGACATTTTCCCATTTAACTCTATTGCGTAATTTTGAATTAAGCCCCAACCCAACGTACTTATTATTGAAATTTAAAATAATTTGCCTAAAATGTCCTATGTAAGTTTGCAATTTTCTAACTGTTTCTACGGATAGTCTATTGTTTTTAATTACTTTACTACATCTAAAAATTTGACTATTTAACCGTCTTGTCGAAACTTTACGATCTCTTTCAGTGAATTGATCGAAAATTATTTTACTAAGCTTTTTAATAATGTGCATCAAATCATCAGACTGTTTAATCACTTGTTTTATATGCATGGCTACTCACACAAACAAACAATAAGAAAAAATCACTTACCTTATTCAACTATCTTAAAGGATGCTAGGAGTCTGCTTTTTCCAATATCAACTTCCCCTTCGTATATCAGCGAATAGTTTCCGCTGTTGAGGTCCGTTATTGCTGCTTGGTAGGCTTTGGTTACCCGCTGTGGTAAGAAAACAACTTCAGCGCCCAAATCCAGCAGAACTGTATCCCCAAATTGTGTTGTTACCACCTTTGCACTGTGAATGGTAAATTTTTCTCCAATTTGCAGATCTTTAAGTTTTTTTATTGGCTTACGTTCTGCAACCAAGGATGAATTATTTAGTTTTGATAGATCCATCTACAACAACAATAGAACAAACTATAGTTTTTCCGCTTAACGTGAATGGAGAGATGCATTACATACTCGGCAATAGAGAAGAACCATATACTACAAGAAATCGAAATACGAACAGCGGAGAATACTTCTTATAAAAAATAGCAGACGTGAAATGTTTTACAACACTCAAATAGATAAAAAGGACATAATAAATACAAAAACAGTATACATTTTTCATAAAATACTGCATGAAATACGACCAGAGAGATGTACAATTCACATAAAATACAATGATAAAAAGGACATAATAAATACATAGAAATATACATTTTTCATAAAATACTGCATGAAATACGAACAGAGAGATGTACAATTCTCATAAAATACAATAATAAAAAGGACATAATAAATACATAGAAATATACAAAAGACAAAAACCGCTTACCTTTATCAGATATATGTAAGTCACTGCACACCGTATTGACTACTGCGAACTTGTTGTTGTTGTATGTTTGCGATGCGAACTGTGACACCGTATGCGCTCCTCGGTCTTTTAAAGAACAGAGTAGCATATCGCCCCACGCAAGCCCAAGTTGCGTCAATCTAATGCGCCTACGGTACCATCAACTGATTCGTTTCATTGATAAGCAACACCTTGTGTTCTAGAAATGCTCATATTTATATATTTATTTTTATTTCTTCAACTAATTTTTATGGTATACAATAAATAGATATTGCGGTAAGCGAATCGTTGTTATCAATTTAGAATTTTGTTAATGTGGTTGCTGATATCATCATACATTTGACAAAATGTAGCAACTGCGGTTTTCTTTCCGGTGTACTTGTTTTTCCAATGATTAAAATAAAATTTGTTATCACACTTGTTTACGTGTTTTGAATTATGCGGTACCGCGTTATCACGAGGCTTCATCCTGTTTGCTAACAAATGCACTATTTTAACATATTATTATATTTTAAATATTTCAGTATATAATTCTGTTTTTGTGAATTTTGTATAAATAACTATAGTACCAATTTTTGGATATTAGTATAAATCAAGATGCTGGTCTGTTTACATGTCTTATTGTTGCTCTCTGTATCTGTGTGTGCACAGAATAGCACTCTGGAGTATGCTAGTTCTTTTCTTAAACGTTTCGGATATCTAAATACATCAAATAATGCTCTTTCTAGTATAGATATGGCCCTAGTTGCCTTTCAGGAAAAATACAATCTTCCTGTGACTGGAACATTAAATAATGATACTATAAATATGATGATGAATAAGCCTCGATGTTCTGTTGGCGACAATAACTATGCCATTCGTTCGAAGTGGAATAAAACGACTTTACGCTGGTATTTCCCTCAGGCTATTAGTAATCCCGATTATATAAATCTTGCTGCAGAAGCTTTCGCTAGATGGGAGACAATATCTAATTTAAAGTTTAAACAAGTAATAATACCTTCTCCGAGGCCTGATATTACTATAACTGTGGTACCAGATACTCATAATTTTCAAGCAAGTTGTCAGGAACCTCTAAATGTTCATTTAATTTCGATGGTCCTGGAAAAGTATTGGCTCACGCATACTTTCCAAGCGCACACGGAGAGTGTACCGAAATTCATCTTGATGTTAGTGAACGATGGTATGTAGGAAATGGCAGCGCTCCCAATGGTGAAGTCAATTTTTTGGCTGTCCTAATGCATGAAATTGGTCATTCTCTCGGACTAGCACACAGTACTGTTGATTCGTCTATTATGTATCCTTGGTATCAACAAGATGTACCACCTTTTGGTGATGATGATAAAAAGGCAATGAGTATTCTATATGGGCCAAAAACAACACCCTCTTACATACCAACAACAACACCAGTTACGCTAGCACAAACACCACTTTCGCACAACAAGAACCATATGTCGAAAACATCTACCATCAAACACAGGACCTCTTTGCCAACAACAACAACCACACCTGCAATACAAAACATATTATGTCTAATTCCGTATCCAGATTTCATGTTTCTAGCTACTTCTCCTCAGTTTCCAAATTATAGAATGTACGTTGGATATGGTCCGTATATATGGAAGTTTGATTTAAATGAGATGCGCCTTCCAAAACATCCCGAATTAATTACCGATTATCTCCCTAAAGAGTTGAGGTCTACGCACGTTTCACATGTTTTTCAGAATTCCGAGAAACACTTAGTAACTATACGCAATAATCAGTATTACGCTGCATCTTTCCCCAATTTAAAAATTCAAAAACGTTTTATGTTTCCTTCTATACCTGCGAGAACCAAAATAAATGCATTATTTCAAACAAACAGCGGTCAAACGTATTTATTATACAATGATGATTCTTATATTGAATTTAATGAAGCTGGAGATGTCTTAAACCGTGGACCCATGAATTATCTCTTACCCGGACTACCAGATACAATAACATCAGCATTCCGCTATACTGATGGGTTTATTTACTTTTTTCAGAACAACACCTATTATAAGTACAGCGAATACACACGTAAAGTTGTAGCAGCAGGAACGTTTAGCTGGGAACTTTTTGGGATACCCTGCTCCAACGACGGGCTATTAAAACAATTAAGAACTTTGTTAAACAAAATTGTAACTATATACGAATAAAAATGCTCCGTTTATGATGTTGTTGTTTTTATTTAAATTCCATTACTCTGTATGTATGTTAAGCAACGTCTTGCGTCGAATGTTACGTCAATTCACGTGACATTTGACGCAGGACGTGACATTTATGTGACATCTTACGTTCTGCGTCAAATGTCACATAAATGTCACGTCCTGCGTTGAATGTCACGTCAATTCACGTTCTGCGTCGAATGTCACGTCAATTCACGTGACATTTTACGTTCTGTGTCAAATGTCACATAAATGTCACATCCTGCGTCAAATGTCACGTTATTCACGCGACATTTCACGTCCTGCGTCAAATGTCACGTCCTACGTCGAATGTCACGTCATTTCACGCGATATTTCACGTTCTGTGTCGAATGTCACGTCCCGCGTCGAATGTCACGTGACATTTTACGTTCTGTGTTGAATGTCACGTCCTGCGTCGAATGTCACTTGACATTTCACGTTCTGTAACAAATGTCACATACATGTCACGTCCTGCGTCGAATGTCACGTGACATCCAACGCTTTGACACCTCATACGTCAAAATCAGGCCAATAGCAACGAAGATACGTTCTAGCGTCCATTTGGCAATGCTGCCATCTTTGTTTTTTGTGTCAAAGTATTCCCCGTTTCCTCCCCGTTCCAACGAGCCCTCATACATCACGATCGGACCAATAGAAACAAAGATATGACGTAATGACCTTTTGCCATGCTCCGATGCGCACGGCACATACTGCATTCAACCCCATTTTTCATCCCCTTTCCAACGAGCCCTCGTACGTCATCCTACGTTAAGCCGTTTGGCATTTGCAACCGGGGGTTGCGATTTTAGGGGTTGCAATTTAGGGGGTGCGCCAGGAAATAGGTAGCCTATCTACTAACGAGCTTAGTGGAGTTTTAGACTTGGAGAATAACTTTCCAATGGTTTTAGTATTTTTTAGGGATATTTTGACGGGTAAGTTTTTGAATAGTTTAGTAAGCTTGTTCGTAATTTGAGGGAAATAGGGAAGAGAAGCATATTTTGTGGCTGGTTTTGGGGTTAACGGGGAAATGTTCGTCTGTATGCTATTGGATATGGAGGCTAGTATTGCACCGTTAGGTGCTTCCGAAATAGAATGACCATAGCTTTTAGAGAAAAGATATCTGTTGATGATGGATATGGGGTAAGAGTTATCAATGAGAATGGATTTGAGTAAATCCAAAGATTCCCTCTTGTATCGCGTATGGGTCAACGTGTGTAATCTAAAGCTAAGAGCTTGTACAAGGTTATGTTTGTATCTTATTGGGTGTGTAGAGTGGTAATTTAAGAACAGGTTGCTCGCCATGTCTTTCCTGTACCACGTAGTACCCAATGTGTTACTATGTGTGCGTATGATTCGAATATCCAAAAACGGTATGCTGTTATCAACCTGCAATTCACAAGTAAATTGCAGGTGAGGATCAACGCTATTGAAGACTGATAAGGTGCTTAAAATCTTATCAGGTGGTGTTGCTAGGATCAAGTCGTCGACATAACGCTTTACAAAGGGAACCTGGCAATCTAACTTACTGATACTCTCATTGATAAGGTCATCGAGTACGAAATTAACTAGAATGGGGGAAATGGACGATCCCATGGGAGTTCCAAAGATTTGGCGATAATATTTGTCATTAAATATTAGATAATTGGTGTCAAACGTCAGTTTTAATAATTCCGAGAATATTTCCCATGATACTGGACTGTGTGGTTGGATTTCATTCTAATGGTTCCGGAGTGACGTGACGACGCTGGAGAGTGGGAGGTCAGAAAACAGTGATACTACGTCGAAGCTTACTAAGACATATTCTCTTGGTAACTGATAATTATTGATAAATTCACTGAACTGGAAAGAGTCTACTATGTTAAAATCATTCTTATAGTTGTATGCTTGTGAAAGGATGTCCGTTAGGAATTGGGCTACATTAATGTTAGGAGCGTTTATTGACGATAGTATAGGACGCATACTCAGTTGGGGCTTATGGATTTTAGGAAGACAATAGAACCTGGGGGCGTTGCCATTATAGTTATGGAGGGATTTGGCTAGTTTATCATCGATGATTTTTTTATTTTTTAGTTCAGTGATGATTTTATTTATTTTATGTGTGTAAGTTGAGGTGGGATTGCGGAGAAGTGGCTGATAATATTTATTATCATCTAGAAGTTGCTGGCTCAGGTTTAAGTACTGCTCTCTCATCATTAGTACTGTTGCATTGCCTTTGTCACTGGTTAGTACCATCAGGTCAGGGTGTTCTTTAAGGAATGTGGACGTTTGTCTATAGACATCATCTATATCCGAGCTGGCATAGGGAGGTTTATGTGAAAAGTTGGTGAGAATATTATTAGCAGATGATCTTAATTCGAGGAGTTCATTGGCTTCCGAATGTGAAAGTATGTTTTCTATGTCAGCTACGAAATTACATACGGAATATTCGTTAAGCGACAGTTGTAATCCGAACTTAGGTCCGAGAGATAGAAGTTTTAAGATATTTCTAGGGATTTGGATGTTTGTGAGATTTTTAATCCATTTATCGTGAAATGGTAGACGACTGAAAGGAGTGGACCCTAGATTATTTAATTTTGTTTGGAGATGAGATAAAGAATTGTTTAGAAAGAACGTATATTTTTTGAGAAGAGAAGTTTCATATTGATCCAAAATGTTGGAAGGTAGGAGAGGTTCAAGTTGGATGAATATGTTTGACATTTGTCGATGAATGAATGCTATATCGGAATGAACCAAGGAAATGTGGAAGTTCAATAATCGTACTCTTACCTGTGTGTTGATGGCATCCGCTCTTCTTTTTAATTTGTTAGATAGTGTTCCCATGGTGGACTGCATCAGGTGGTCGGTACGATCATTTAAAAACCTTGGGTATCTCTTCGTCTTTCTGCATTGAAGCAGGAAGGTCTTTTTGCTTCAGTTCTCGCCAGTTTTTCATTAAGTTTGCTCCATCTCTTGAGTAGTAAGGTAGAGTTTAAGCCATATTTTCGTTTGATGGTCACGAAAAAACCCTCTGTATAAGTAGACATTGTAAAGACTACGACCGTCAAATTATATTTCTAAAGTATTCAACTAGTGAATTCAGAGGTTTAATCGGTCATTCAGGTTGGCAAATAAAACAAGAAGTCAACTACTTCATAAGTTTATCGAAGACGTTTCGCTTTATATTTCTAAAGCTTCATCAGTTCTCTAAAATATAACAAATGACATAGAGTTTATAAGAAATACAGATGTTTATAGTTCATAACTTACAACTCAATATGTAGTATATTATCGATGTTATCATATATCTACTGTACACTTTACTCATTATTTAAAACTAACTTAACCAAAAAAGAAAAAACAAAAAACAAAAACAAAAAACACACAAACTTTGCAGAAAATAATGTTCATATTCGTAGATATGAATATTTAAAAAATTTTAAATGAACATTTGGCTTCATTTAGATGGTTCTCCACTAAAGACCAACAAAGTTCTGATTTATTGCAATCTAAGCAAACAACTTGACGCGATACCGAAAATTTTTTTAAGGGCCATGTGTCACCAAATTCCAAGGTTTGAGACAATTATGAACTTCTACAGGGGACATTGCATAATTAGTTGGACGGGTGGAATTTGTATGGCGGAAATATTTGATATATTATTTTTAATTTATGTTTTAATGAAACTTGGAAATAGGGGATGATTTTGTTATTATTTTGAATGGAAAATACGCCATGCAAATACTGCATGCAAATTAGTGTAAAGTGTAGTTAAAAAGGACCTTTATGTAAGTAAATAATCGGATTTTGAACTGTATTAAATTAATAGTTAGTTTTAATTGCCCTACGGATAAAAGTGAAACTTCTGAGTGGTCGAAACGAGTTGAGCTTTTTACGCTGGACGGGTGATTAAGAACGATAAACAATAATAATTATCAACAAAAACAATAGGTCTGTTATTCAGGTTTCGGTAAAACTATACAGAATTATAAAGGCTGAATTTATTTGCTGTTTTGATATTAATTGTATTTTTGTATTTACAAGTGGTAGAAGTCAAAACTGATTAGGATCGAGAATAATAGCTAAGATTTAACTGTAGAGGTAGGCGCGGCGCTTGTCGAGATTTGTAACCGTTACTTATAATATTTATATTTATAAATACTTTAATTATTTGAATAAGAAGAAAAATGGCGGATGGCAAGGTTGATAAAGATGGTAAAAGAAAAAGCAAAGAGGAGATAGATATATTTAGCAGGAGCAGAAAAGTGAGCCGAACGCCAGACAGGTCGAAACCAACAACGAATGAAACCAGCAGCCAGAACGAAATGATGGAACTAATTAGACAAATAGCAAGCGATAATAAAAAGAAAAACAATGACCTGGAAGAGATAAAAAATACAATGGGTAATATGATTGAGGAACTAAAAGAAATTAGGAAGGAAAATAGTGAATACAAATTGCAAATGAAAGAAATAATAAGAGAAAATGAAAATCTAAAGAAAGAAATGACAACGATGAAACAAAAAATAAATAAAATAGAAATAGCATTGGAAGCATGTCAGAAAGAAAAGAAGAAAAATAACCTAATTATGAGAGGCTTACCAATAGACACAATAGAAGCAGAGCAACTGGAGAACTTCATAGAAACAAAAATTTGAGTAAAATCAGAAATAAATAGGGTACAAAAGATAAATGAAACAATGTGTGTCATCGAATGTAAAAAATTCGAAGATAAAATGAAAATACTGAAAGCCAAGGGTAAACTAAAAAACTATAAGCAACATAGAGTATATATAGAATGTGATCTAACATTAAAAGAGATAGAGATACAAAGAAACCTTAGGAAGATAGCAGCAGATGAAAAGACTAAATGGGAAAAATTGAAGGCATTAAGTGGAAATGGAATCAAAAAACAAGCCAGATAGAAAAAATAACATACAATACAGAACCAACTAGTTCAAAAAACTAGCTGAAGAAAACACAATAACGGACCGAGAATCAAAACAGGCACAGAACAGGGACATGAGCAGATCTAAAGATAATAACACAAACGGGAGTAAAAACAAATTGAAGTACAACTTAAACACAGAAAAGAACAAAACAATTTGGAAAATGGCATCATGGAATGTGAGAGGTATAAATGGGAAGGAAATAGAACTGGGGGAAGAAATTAGAGATAAGAACATTGAAATAGTAGCTATAACAGAGACAAAGAAAAAAGGAAAAGGATCAATAATATTAGAAAACGGAATATTACTAATATACAGTGGAGTGGAAGAAACGAAGAGAGCTCAGGCAGGAGTAGCGTGCATGATAAAGAAGGAGAGTATCAACAAAATAAAAAATTGGATATATTACAACAAACGTATACTAAGAGTAGACATAGATATGGATATAGAGGAAACCAATACAAACCTGATCATATGTTATGGACCAGATGAAGACGCAAAAAAAAACGAAAAGAATGAATTTTGGGACAAATTACAAGAAGTGATAAATGATTGTACAGAGAAAATTGTGATCACAGGAGACATGAACAGTAGAGTGGGGAAAGAAACAGAAAAATGGAACAATGTCATCGGACCTTATGGGGAGGACAAACTAAACAAAAATGGAAAATTACTACTCGAATTCTGTCTAGACAATAACCTGGTGATTATGAACACACATTCCAACATAAAAGGATACACAAGATCACAAGAGAAGTCAAATCAAGAGACGAACAATCAATTATAGACTATACTATAGTGCAAAAAACAGAGAAGAACTGGATAAGAGACCTAAGGGTAAAAAGGAGCTATGATATTGGTAGTGACCACTATCTACTAGAAACCACATTCAAAAGCAAAAGAAAAGAAATAAAAAGAAATGAGAACATAAACAGAAAACACAAAGAAATAATAAAAATTTATAAACTAAGGGAAGAAACAACAAGAATAAGATACTCAGAAGGACTAGAGAAAGAGATGGATAATGAACATGAAATAACAGAAACAATAGAAGAAGAATGGGGAAAATTTAAAAATGCGATGATAAAAACAGCTAAATCAATATGTGGAACCACAAGAAATACCATAACAACAGAGGGAAACGAACATCTTGGTGGAACGATGAAGTGAAAAGAGAAATAAAAGAAAAGAAGAAATTATGGAAAGAATACATCCAAGACAAAACACAACAAAAATATGAAAATTATAAGAGACAAAGAACAAAAGTTAAAGAGATAGTTAAGAAAGAGAAAAAGAAAAGTTGGGAAAAATTCGGGGAAAAAATGGAAGAAAACAGCACAGAAAACGTAAAATTATTTTACAGAACACTGAAAAACCTAAGAAGCAACAAAGAAACGAAACTGAAACAAATAATGAACAAGGAAGGAACAATAATAAACGACGATAAGACAATAATGGAAAGATGGAGGGAACATTTTCAGCTGATACTGAATGGAAATCAAGCGAATACAATGGAGAAGGAAAGCCACAACAGGAGAGTATCCATGAGAAACACGGAAAATCCAGAAACTATAGAAAAAGAAGAACTGGAAGAAGCAATAAGAAAGATAAAAATTGGAAAAGCAGCAGGAAGCGATGAAGTAGCATCAGAAATGATGAAATATATAGGAGTAAAAGCAAAAGAAAAATTGTTATACATATATAACCTAATATGGAAGAGAAAAGTAATACCCAGAGAATGGACAAATGCAGTAATTATACCTATATACAAGAAAGGAAACACAAGAGACTGTAGGAACTATAGAGGTATATCACTACTATGTGTAGCAGCAAAAGTATACGAAACCATAATAGAAAGGAAAATTAGAAAAGAAATAGAACATAAATTAGAGGATGTACAAAGTGGATTCAGGGAAGGACACAACACACAAGACCATATATTCACCATGCAACAAGTAATAGAAAAAGCCTTAAAGAAAAATAAAGAAATTCATTTGAGCTTTATAGATATGGAAAAACATTCGACTCAGTCAAAAGAAAAGATATATGGGAAAGCCTAAAGAAGAAACAAGTAAGTGAAGAACTGATAGAAGCAACAAAGAGTATATACATGGAAACAACAAATACAGTAAGAATGTTAAATATACAGTCAAGGAGTTAGACAAGGGGGAAGCCTCAGCCCAGTACGATTCATAAATGTAATAGATGAGATAGTGAAAGAATGTAAGAAAACATTCAAGAAATACTGCATCGGTTGGAACAGAATGCAAATGATAAATGCTGAGATGTGTATATTTGCAGAAGACATAGTATTAATTGCGGAAACTGCAGAAAAACTGAAATACAACTTAGAGAAATGAAACCTAGAAGCAAGCAAATACAACTTAAACGTAAACAAAGAGAAGACTCAAATAATGAAAATATCAAGGAAATAAGGGACGGAAGATCAAATAGAAGTAATGATAGACCAACAAAAAATAATACAGACAAATTCATAAAAATACTTAGGAACAGTAATCAACAACAAAGGAGACATCGAGGATGATCTTAACAACAGAATGGAAAACACAGGAAAACTATTCCAAGCACTAAATAGAGGATTCCTTAATAACAAAGAAATATCAACAAAGACCAAGATGACAATATACAAAACAATATATAGACCTACAGTGACATATGGAGCAGAAAATTGGATATTAAACAAAAGACATCAGAGCAGAATTCAGGCAGCAGAGATGAAATACCTCAGAAGAACGATAGGAGTAAAAAGAACTGATAGAATCAGAAATGAAGAAATAAGAGAAAGACTCAAAATCAAACCGATACTCGAGTCAATCAAAGAGAAAAAATTGGCATGGTTTGGACATCTAACCCGGATGGACAATAATAGACAAGTTAAAAGAGTGTGGAACGCCAAACCAATAGGGAAGAACAGAAGAGGAAGACCCATTAAAGAATGGAACAGTGACATCTCGCAGATACTGCAGAGTAAGGGTAAGACTTGGCAGGAAGCAACACAGATGGCATCCAATAGGAAGTAATGGAGAAAGTTCGTTAAGAGCTAGGACACCTCAGAAGACTGTCAAATATTGAAATGTAATGAATTGTATTTTAAACGGCCCAACACCGAAAGGTACAAATGGGTCTACTGATTAAGTAAGTAAGTTCTGATGGTTGTTTTGTTTCGCCAGTATTTTGGTATTTGTGAAATCAATGTGATGTTTAGTGGAAATGGCGTGTTGTGCAAGGGCACAAGAGGGTTTGGAAAGTCTGATGTCGCTTTTGTGTGAAGTTATACGACCTAGAAGAGATCGACTAGTCTGGCCAATGTAGCAGGAGTTGCATTCTGAACAGGGTATCTGATAGACAACATTAGTGTGCTCTAACGAGCTTAGTGGAGTTTTAGAATTGGAGAATAACTTTCCAATGGTTTTAGTATTTTTAGGGATATTTTGACGGGTAATTTTTTGAATAGTTTAGTAAGCTTGTTCGTAATTTGAGGGAAATAGGGAAGAGAAGCATATTTTGTGGCTGGTTTTGGGGTTAACGGGGAAATGTTCGTCTGTATGCTATTGGATATGGAGGCTAGTATTGCACCGTTAGGTGCTTCCGAAATAGAATGACCATAGCTTTTAGAGAAAAGATATCTGTTGATGATGGATATGGGGTAAGAGTTATCAATGAGAATGGATTTGAGTAAATCCAAAGATTCCCTCTTGTACCGCGTATGGGTCAACGTGTGTACTCTAAAGCTAAGAGCTTGTACAAGGTTATGTTTGTATCTTATTGGGTGTGTAGAGTGGTAATTTAAGAACCGGTTGCTTGCCATGTCTTTCCTGTACCACGTAGTACCCAATGTGTTACTATGTGTGCGTATGATTCGCATATCCAAAAACGGTATGCTGTTATCAACCTCCAATTCACAAGTAAATTGCAGGTGAGGATCAACGCTATTGAAGACTGATAAGGTGCTTAAAATCTTATCAGGTGGTGTTGCTAGGATCAAGGAACCTGGAAATCTAACTTACTGATACTCTCATTGATAAGGTCATCGAGTACGAAATTAACTAGAATGGGAAAAATGGACGATCCCATGGGAGTTCCAAAGATTTGGCGATAATATTTGTCATTAAATATTAGATAATTGGTGTCAAACGTCAGTTTTAATAATTCCGAGAATATTTCCCATGATACTGGACTGTGTGGTTGGATTTCATTCCAATGGTTCCGGAGTGACGTGACGACGCTGGAGAGTGGGAGGTTAGAAAATAGTGATACTACGTCGAAGAAAAAGACCTTCCTGCTTCAATGCAGAAAGACGAAGAGATACCCAAGGTTTTTAAATGATCGTACCGACCACCTGATGCAGTCCACCATGGGAACACTATCTAACAAATTAAAAAGAAGAGCGGATGCCATCAACACACAGGTAAGAGTACGATTATTGAACTTCCACATTTCCTTGGTTCATTCCGATATAGCATTCATTCATCGACAAATGTCAAACATATTCATCCAACTTGAACCTCTCCTACCTTTCAACATTTTGGATCAATATGAAACTTCTCTTCTCAAAAAATATACGTTCTTTCTAAACAATTCTTTATCTCATCTCCAAACAAAATTAAATAATCTAGGGTCCACTCCTTTCAGTCGTCTACCATTTCACGATAAATGGATTAAAAATCTCACAAACATCCAAATCCCTAGAAATATCTTAAAACTTCTATCTCTCGGACCTAAGTTCGGATTACAACTCTCGCTTAACGAATATTCCGTATGTAATTTCGTAGCTGACATAGAAAACATACTTTCACATTCGGAAGCCAATGAACTCCTCGAATTAAGATCATCTGCTAATAATATTCTCACCAACTTTTCACATAAACCTCCCTATGCCAGCTCGGATATAGATGATGTCTATAGACAAACGTCCACATTCCTTAAAGAACACCCTGACCTGATGGTACTAACCAGTGACAAAGGCAATGCAACAGTACTAATGATGAGAGAGCAGTACTTAAACCTGAGCCAGCAACTTCTAGATGATAATAAATATTATCAGCCACTTCTCCGCAATCCCACCTCAACTTATACAAATAAAATAAATCAATTCATCACTGAACTAAAAAATAAAAAAATCATCGATGATAAACTAGCCAAATCCCTCCATAACTATAATGGCAACGCCCCCAGGTTCTATTGTCTTCCTAAAATCCATAAGCCCCAACTGAGTATGCGTCCTATACTATCGTCAATAAACGCTCCTAACATTAATGTAGCCCAATTCCTAACGGACATTCTTTCACAAGCATACAACTATAAGAATGATTTTAACATAGTAGACTCTTTCCAGTTCAGTGAATTTATCAATAATTATCAGTTACCAAGAGAATATGTCTTAGTAAGCTTCGACGTAGTATCACTGTTTTCTAACCTCCCACTGTCCAGCGTCGTCACGTCACTCCGGAACCATTGGAATGAAATCCAACCACACAGTCCAGTATCATGGGAAATATTCTCGGAATTATTAAAACTGACGTTTGACACCAATTATCTAATATTTAATGACAAATATTATCGCCAAATCTTTGGAACTCCCATGGGATCGTCCATTTTCCCCATTCTAGTTAATTTCGTACTCGATGACCTTATCAATGAGAGTATCAGTAAGTTAGATTTCCAGGTTCCCTTTGTAAAGCGTTATGTCGACGACTTGATCCTAGCAACACCACCTGATAAGATTTTAAGCACCTTATCAGTCTTCAATAGCGTTGATCCTCACCTGCAATTTACTTGTGAATTGGAGGTTGATAACAGCATACCGTTTTTGGATATGCGAATCATACGCACACATAGTAACACATTGGGTAATACGTGGTACAGGAAAGACATGGCGAGCAACCGGTTCTTAAATTACCACTCTACACACCCAATAAGATACAAACATAACCTTGTACAAGCTCTTAGCTTTAGAGTACACACGTTGACCCATACGCGGTACAAGAGGGAATCTTTGGATTTACTCAAATCCATTCTCATTGATAACTCTTACCCCATATCCATCATCAACAGATATCTTTTCTCTAAAAGCTATGGTCATTCTATTTCGGAAGCACCTAACGGTGCAATACTAGCCTCCATATCCAATAGCATATAGGCGAACATTTCCCCGTTAACCCCAAAACCAGCCACAAAATATGCTTCTCTTCCCTATTTCCCTCAAATTACGAACAAGCTTACTAAACTATTCAAAAACTTACCCGTCAAAATATCCCTAAAAAATACTAAAACCATTGGAAAGTTATTCTCCAAGTCTAAAACTCCACTAAGCTCGTTAGAGCACACTAATGTTGTCTATCAGATACCCTGTTCAGAATGCAACTCCTGCTACATTGGCCAGACTAGTCGATCTCTTCTAGGTCGTATAACTTCACACAAAAGCGACATCAGACTTTCCAAACCCTCTTGTGCCCTTGCACAACACGCCATTTCCACTAAACATCACATTGATTTCACAAATACCAAAATACTGGCGAAACAAAACAACCATCAGAAACGCTCCTTTATTGAAATGTGTGAGATCCTCAAGAACTCATCGGCAATAAACAAAAGAACCGATATCGACAATTTGAGCCAGGTTTACCACTCTCTCATCTTACGAAATAAATGATACCAATTATTCTTCAGTTAAAAGTTGGCGTATTTTCCATTCAAAATAATAACAAAATCATCCCCTGTTTCCAAGTTTCATTAAAACATAAATTAAAAATAATATATCAAATATTTCCGCCATACAAATTCCACATGTCCAACTAATTATGCAATGTCCCCTGTAGAAGTTCATAATTGTCTCAAACCTTGGAATTTGGTGACACATGGCCCTTAAAAAAATTTTCGGTATCGCGTCAAGTTGTTTGCTTAGATTGCAATAAATCAGAACTTTGTTGGTCTTCAGTGGAGAACCATCTAAATGAAGCCAAATGTTCGTTTAAAATTTTTTAAATATTCATATCTACGAATATGAACATTATTTTCTGCAAAGTTTGTGTGTTTTTTGTTTTTGTTTTTTGTTTTTTCTTTTTTGGTTAAGTTAGTTTTAAATAATGAGTAAAGTGTACAGTAGATATATGATAACATCGATAATGTACTACATATTGAGTTGTAAGTTATGAACTATAAACATCTGTATTTCTTATAAACTCTATGTCATTTGTTATATTTTAGAGAACTGATGAAGCTTTAGAAATATAAAGCGAAACGTCTTCGATAAACTTATGAAGTAGTTGACTTCTTGTTTTATTTGCCAACCTGAATGACCGATTAAACCTCTGAATTCACTAGTTGAATACTTTAGAAATATAATTTGACGGTCGTAGTCTTTACAATGTCTACTTATATATATATATATATATATATATATATATATATATATATATATTATATATATATATATATATATATATATATATATATATATATATATATATATATATATATATATATATATATATATATATATATATTCATTGATTTAAAATTAAAACAAGGTTTCTTCTAACTCTCCCACGTTTACCTTTAATTTTGCCTTCGATTATTAAGTATAGCAGGTTATATTTGCAATGTCTCCTAACGTGTCCAATTGTGATTTAATCCCATAATATCAAAATGTTCTAGACTTCTCTTTTTGATGGTGGTTTTTTTTATGAATTTGACTCAATACATACTCGTTCGTTTTTCTGTCATTCCACGGAACTTTTAGCTTTATTCTGTATGCATACATTTTAAACGCTTCCAGTTTTTTCACATGACATCTATCAAGGTCTACACTTAAGTACCGTATAAAAGAATAACAAAAACATAGCATCGGAGTAAGAGCTCTCGTAGTGAAATCTCCATATCACGTCTTTTTAATTTGTTTTAAATTTCATTTTAAAGCTCAGTACAAAAAAAGAATTCCTTGAATTTTCATTTAAAGATGGAGTTACTACTACAACTAACATGATAGATTGGTAATTGTGAAATGATTGCGGTAAATAATAATAGTTTGCGATATTAAGGATCGTTACTACTGTACAAATATATAGTAATGGGAAAATAAATAAAAATACATGCAGTATATTATAGCTTCTTCTTCTTCTTCTTCTTCTTCTTCTTCTTCTTCTTATATAGACATGACTCTGTTTGTTTTTCAATGTGCCTCCAGTAAGTTGTCGTTCCATCGTTTTTGTGGTCTTCCTACTGATCGTCTTCCTATTGGGGAACCGTATCTGGTCGTCTTTACTACTCTATTTGTTGTCATTCGGTCTGATTATGATGATGTCATTATTGGTCTGATGACTGTTTTGTAAATTCTGCCTTTCGTTTTTTTTCCGATATTTTTATTTCTCCATGTTGTTTCATTCAGGTAGCCTGCGGCTCTGTTTGCTCTATTCACATGATCTTCCACTTTAGTTTCGAGTTTTCCGTAGCTAGATAATGCGATGCCTATATATTTAAACTCCATTACTTGTTTTATTATCTGACCTTCCAGCTCCAATTTACATGTAACTTTGCTTTTGTAACCATGCATTTTGTCTTTTTTTGGGGAAATTAAAATGTTAAATTTTCAGGCGGTTGTATTAAATCGGTGCAGTATACATTGTAAATCATCTTCACTTTGAGAGAGTAGTATTGCGTCGTCTGCATAGTAGATTATTTTAAGTTGTTTTCCCCCATTTGGTATCCTTTTTTAGTTCTTATTTTTTTTATTATTTCATCCATAATCAGGTTGAACAATAGAGGACTCAGGGAATCTCCCTGCCTTATTCCATTGCCAGTTTAAATATGGTCGGTTAGTTATTCTTCTACTTTTACTTTTATTGTTTTGTTTTGGTAGATATTTTCGATCGTTTTAATTATTCCTAGAGGTATCTCTCTTGCGTACAGTAAGTGGATAACGTTCTTTAATTTGACCCGGTCAAATGCCTTCTTAAGGTCCACGAACTATAGATATGCCGGTTTGTTGTATTCTAATGATTTCTCTTGCACTTGCCTCATTATAAATATAGCGTCGGTGCATGATCTTCCCGATAAAACCTTGTTGCTTTTCTGCTAGTGTTATAATTTCATTCAGTTTATTTGTTATCACTTTGATTGTTAATTTTAGTGTTGTGTTTAATAAATTCGTCTGTAATTTTGCGGGTCCGATTTGTCTCTCTTTTTGAAGAGAGGTATTAGGATGCTTGATCTCCACTCTTGAGGAATTCTGTTTTGTTCTATTATTTTTTGGATTAGTTTTAATAGTTGTTTGGTCAGATCTGGCCCTCCGTACTTTAGGAGTTTGTTCGGTATTCTGTCCTCTCCTGGTGATTTTCTATTTTGTAATTTTCTTAATGCTTCCTTTACCTCTTCCTCCTCAATATTTATTTCTTCGTTTGTCGTCACCTCTGGTATTGGTGATTCATTATCGTCACCTTTAGCAAATAGAGATCAAAAGTGTTTAATCGAAACCCATGTTTCCTTCTGAATGTGTTTCGTTTTTATTAGTTTGTTCATCTCTCTTTGTCCTCTAATTATTCTCCATATTTCTTTTTGTGTTTAGTAGAAGTCGTGTTTCATCTGTTTTGAGAAGCTCTGCCAGTATTCCTTTTTTATTTGTCTAACTAAAGTATTCGTTTTATTTCTTATTCATTTATAGTTGTTGTATACCTGTTGTGTTTGTTGTGTTCTGTATTGTAAAAAGGCTTTTTTCTTTTCTTTACATTTTGTCTTATCGTATGTTATCGTTTTCTAATATTTCATTTTCAGTGATCTTTTCTGATATTCTTTTCCTGTATAAGTATTCCGTGGATTTCGTATTTAGTTCTTGGACTTTGATTTTTGTTTGTGTTGGCGCCGCTCTCTTGGGTGGGAAGTATTTCAGGATGATTCTTATTTTACATAATATTAGTCTATGGTCGCTACCTACATCTGCTGAGTTGGGGCATCTTACGTCGATTATTTTCAATGGATGTATATCTCTGTTGGTTATAACATAATCTATCATAGATCTTTGTCCACGGGTGTTATTAAATGTATATTTGTGTTGATTTTTGTGGTCAAAAAATGTGTTGTTTATTCTTAGTTAGTTATTCTTGCAGAAGTTTATCATCAGTTCTCTATTTTCGTTTTTGACATCCTTGTTATGTTTTTGCGTAATTCCGGTTATTACTTCATTGCCTATTTAAGCGATAAAATCGCCCAATATTATTATCTTCCCTTTGACTTGATCTACTACTTGTTGGTATTGGTCATAAAACGCTTCCCTTGAGGCTTGGTATTTTCTGGGCCGTATACTCCGATGATGTTGAGGCCTTTCTTCTCCATTTTTATTTTTATTATTACTACTCTTTCTCATATGTATTGCCACTCTTTGATGTGATTGTAGACTGTATGTGATTCAACACTGCCTGGGGTGATTGCGGGGTAGATTAAGTAGCTCCGCTGTTACCACAGCCGGGCTCGGATAAAATGTGGAGGGCGATTGGCAAGGTTAGAAATCTATCAATCGTAAAAACAAATATTGCTCAAAGAAACAATCTAGATTATAGCGTGATGTATAAAATAGAAGAAGGCCAGTAGTGTGTTACATGACAGGAAGATTTCATGAGCTTAAAATGGGATAGATCCAAGTGGTTCGTTGTATATGATTGTAAAAAATCTGTCAAAGTAATTGGTATATTTTTTTTAAACACGAAAAAACATGAAAAATGCAAACGAATTACAATTGTTCAATACGTTTTCGGTCATATCAGACCATCATTATTCACCATCACAAAACGGTAGAATTGTTAAATTTACATTTTAAGATTGAAAATTTAAAAATAATACTACTCAATGTCGATGCTAATGGATTTAATTAAAACGAAACATATCGGCCCTTACTCGAAACTTACTCACTGGTGGGTCTAACAGTAGTGAACAGCACATTCAAATGGCTGTTGACTACTAACTGTCAGGCCCATACGTGCGTAAATTTTGAGTAAGGGCCAATATGTTCCCTATTAACAATTGCAATCCGTATGTATTTTTCCTTTTTAAATAAACAAATACACCAATTATTTTGGAAGTTTTTTTACTTAATTGTAGTGAAAGATTTCAATTAAACTGAAAGGAAAATTCTATAAAACTATTATGAGACCAGCTATAATACATGACAGTGAATGTTGCATATGACAGAAATCATAAATGAGTAGAATGATGACAAATGATAAAATTAGGAATGGATATATTGGGGGAAGTATACGGGCTGCAACAATCGATGTCCAAGATGAAAGAGTATAAGTTATGATGGTTAGAGGTCAACATTGAAATGTTAATCGCCTAATATGAATAATTTCTGAGTGGCAAGTTCGTGGAAGGAGTACGATATTAAGACCAAATAAGGTCTCGTAAGAGCCACTGAGGCATTACATATCTGTGTTGCGTAGCGCAACTCAAAATTATGGTCCAAATGACGAGCACCCTTTTTTCAGAACAAACAACTACTTTTGGTTTTAAGTCGAGTTGTACCCGAGAATGCACGATAGATGTCGTTTATATGCTTTGCACAGAATTGCGAGATTATCAAGTACACACAAATTCCCTTCTCAATTTTATTCTTAGAAAAAACATTAGTCATTGTCACTGTCATATTTGATTAATTAAAAAAAATAATTCGCTGATTTTTCACCACAGAATGTTTCATCAATCAGCCAATCCCGTCCACTGCTGGACATAGGCCTCCCTCAGTTCTTTCCAGTGTTCTCTACACTGGGCCGCTTGTAGCCAGTTTCCCGCTACTCTTTTTATGTCGTCGGTCCATCTAGTCGGTGGTCGTCCTCGGCTTCTTTTATAATTTCTGGGCCTCCATTCCATAATTCGTCTTGTCCATCGTCCATCTTGTGTTCTGGCTAAGTGTCCTGCCCAGTTCCACTTAAGTCTCGTGGTTCTTTCGATGACGTCTTGAACTCCTGATCTTTGCCTGATTTGTCGGTTTGTTATGTGGTCTCGGAGGCTCACATTCAGCATTGCACGTTCCATGGCTCGTTGTGTAACTCTTAGTTTATTCGCAGATTTCTGCGTGAGTGTTAAAGTCTCTGCTCCATAAGTTTGTACAGGCAAAACACATTGGTTATAAACTTTTCGCTTGAGACACATGGGAATTGAACTTTTTAGAATATGGCTTAGTTTGCCAAATGCTGCCCATGTCAGGCCTATTCGCCTCTGTATTTCATTTGTTTGATTGTCTCTGTTTATTTTGATCTCGTGTCCCAGATATTTGTAAGTGTCTGTTTGTTGTATGGTATTATTGTCGATAGTTATATTTCCACTCATTACGAGATTTGTCATAAGTTTAGTTTTCTCAAAGTTTATCTTTAATCCTGCTCTTTCAGACAGACTTTTAAGCGAATGTAGCATAGAAACCGTATCCTGTAAGTTATCTGCGATTAATACGACATCATCTGCAAACCTCAGATGATTTAATCTTTCTCCATCTATATTGATGCCCACATCTTGCCATTGGGTGTTCTTAAATATTCACTCTAGAGCTGCCGTGAACAATTTTGGTGAAATATTGTCTCCTTGTCTTACTCCTCGACCTAAGCTGAATTTTTCTGTGTCTTCGTGTAGTCGTATACTTGATGTAGCGTTCTCGTAGATGTTTTTGATTAGTGACGTGTACCTGTAATCTATTCGGCTTTGATTTAGGGCTTCCAGTACGGTTTCAAACTCTACAGTATCAAAAGCCTTCTCGTAATCGACAAATGCAAGAACCAGTGGAACCACAGGCAGGGAAGCAACATTTCAGGAGGAGAAATAAAATCCCCCGGTGTTCTCTAATCTGTGAGAAAACTTTGGTATGACCCACGATAGAAGATTATAAAAAAATGTATTAAGGAGAGCCGGTCTCGAATAAGGATAAAAAAAGTAAAAAACAGAAAAAGAAAATACAATTAGTTTTATTATAAACTGCACAATGAATTGCTCTGCAATTTCAGCACATCTTGGGGTCCCCGGTCAAGGTTAGGTACTTAACCAATAACGGTCAAAGATGAATGGTTTAAAGTAAGTACCCTATGCCATCGTGCCAGGGCAGTGCTGGTAGAGAAACCAACTTATTGCACATGGATGCGATTGCAGTATCTTAAGAAGATATATGGAGAGTAGAAGAATAAAAACTACCGATTGTCTGTATGATGTAACTATTGTGTATAATATTAATTTTTATATTTTTAAAAACACTCAAAACAAGAAGACACAATACCAACTCACCAGGATAACAGCACACAGTAAAAACTATCCTCTTTGCTTGTCTTCTTCCTAGTTCTTCTGATACGAAATATTAAAAATTATCGATAACAAAAAAATTTACCAAATAATTCTTGGATTGAATAGTTATTTTACATTTCTATTTTAACCTCGGAAACCTTTTTTGGATGGTGCTAGAAAGGTCACTAATGGAGACACTGCGGAAGGCAGCCAGATGGTTGGTGGAGAACGAGTCGTGGGTTCGAAATTAGCTTTTGGAACCGGGAATGGGTCCAACGGACGAAATAAGTAAAGGTAGAACAGGATAAGAGATATTAGAAAAGATATAGAAATAAACAAAAAGATAGACGAGTAAAATTACTAGAAATAGGATAAGATAGAAATAGGGCGCCACTTAACTTTTTGGGTTCAAGGAGAAAATTAAGAAACCTTAGAAAAGAAAAAAGCAAGGAAAGATATTTAAGTTCTGAGACCAAATCCAAGGAAAGATATTAACAGTTAATTATTAAATAACTTTGGTCAACACATTATATAAACAAATAATAAATTTGTTAGGTTGACTCCGTACACCTACTTACCTACGAAACTTAATCAGCTTGATCTTTCTTCTGGTCGAAGGTATAATAATTATTTAATATAATAAACAAACATTCAGAGGTTTTGTTATATCAGGAATCTTATTAGGAGCCGAGAAATAAAATTCATTGATGAAAAAAAAAACAATATATTCAACACCAATATGATATAGGCAGCTGAATGTACACGCATGTAAAAAAAATGCACCATCAATTATTATATGGTGGTATACATATAACAATAAACATTATTATAATTAGGAACTACCTTTGCAAATACAATAATATAATAAAATTATGCACAGTTTAAATTATCAGCGAAGAGAGCCTGATAGTATTTAAAAAAATTTAACTAGTGCTGATAGAAATCTCTCTTTGATGTTTATGGCTTATCTCGAGATAACGGGTTAAAAATGTATGACAAGTATAGCAAATAACAAAATAATTAAATTTAAATTCTAAAGAATACAAAAAGGTTTCAAGAATTCTGTATTATAAAAATTAAACCAACCCGCACTTGGTCTCAAGATAATTATCTGTATCGCATTGTTGTTTAATGATTAACTGAGAATTAAATGTTCGTAATTTAGTTCTTAATAGCTGATTGAAAGTTCGTGTTAAAATCGCCCTGCCAGAAGTGAAGTTCTTCTTCTCCAAATTTACCAAACTACGCAAAAATAAGGTGTGATATCCCCCACTTAAAAATGACAGGCCAGCCTGTATGTATTTCTAGAAAGGTAAAAGGTTCTAATGACATCGAAAATAACGGTACCCTTCTAGCAAGGAATGTGATGAAAGATAAATCCTTTTGGTTTAGGTTCTCTCAGAAAATTACTAAAACGTGCCTTCGACGATGTTTATCAAATTTATCAAAAAAGAACCCACTTGACACTGGAAAGGATTAGCTAAGCCCTACAATAAAGTACACTACTTCGTGTCTTTAAAAAGTCGGACCTTCCGTCTTTTGAAATAGTCGGTAGATTCCAATAAAATTTCCTAATGGTAAACACGACCACCCGCGTATATATTTGCAATTACGGCCATCGGCGTCTCAGCAACAGGAGTAAAGGGATTAAAAATTTAATATTTTAATTATAAAAAAATTTTACACTATTTTACTGATACTAAATCTCAATAATCGTCCATTTTTAGAAGAAATTTTAAGGACATAATTTTTCAATGATTTCATTTTCATTTTCAATTCATTGTTTTTCTGTTTTGCTGATCTTCTTGTGGTGGCTATATGTTCCGGATATTGGCGATGGCGATCATTATGACAACTTTGACTTTGTTTACAGCTTCTCCAAATAGATATGTGGTCATATTGAACCAGCTTCTTAAATTCTGGAGCTAGAAAATAAATCTTCTTCTTCTCGAATCTCTCTTATGGAACACTTTTCTTCAATAAAGAACCAAAGTAAATTATATACCTTACTAATAGTTCTGCTCATACTATAACTAAAATTTCGGGCCCGATTTTCAAAATATTTCGGGGATCGCAAAAAGGCATCTATGACATTATAAATATGTAAATGTACAAATGTTGTAAAAGAAAAAAAAATTATTATGAAAAATCCTCTATTATAATTCTTGTAACTTAATCAGTAAACATGAAAAAAAAATATATTTTCAACACATCAACAGTGTAATCAAAGTTTTGTTTTGTTGTAATTGTTCCATGTATCTTGTTGCAATACCATAAATTCTCTTGAGAACTTTTATAGTGATCACCATCTAATCATTTTATCGGTATCTGCCAGATATACATCTCCATGGACCTACAAAAGTTTTCTAAAATTAAATTTATAAAATATTAATTTTTTAAGCTTAGGCATATATTCTTCAAAAATTTTTACTAGTCCTCATATAAGAAGAAAAAGTGAATAAATGAAGTAAATATGCAGAAAAAGCAGTAATTAAATCAGTAAATTAGTCTGAGCATTTACTATCGGTCTATAATTAACACGAGTACGCTCCTGTGTGGACACCGCACGAAGCGCCGTTGTATTGATCGCTAGAACTCAAAGCGTCGCGATGTTTCAAACACAAAAGTTCCGATACCAAAAAAACTGACAGTCGAATTAGTGTAATATTTCTAAAAAATTTAGCGAAATTTTTTGTTTTTAAAATGTGCTAACGTTGAGCGAGTGGTAGAAAACAATTTATAAAAATGAGTAATCCGAAGATGGGGTCTATCGTGTTAAAGTCGTTATCGATTTTGTTAGGTTTGTTTTTCATTTTTGTGGGATTTATAAAAATATCTAGTGTACTTTCTAAAGATTTACATAAAGATTTGGTAAGTATTATGTCCAATGCACCTATATGCTATATTTAGTAAAAACTAGATCCACTCTGACACTACTTTGCAACTCTTTGTTATTCAACATCAATACATTATGTACAAAAGTTCTCTGAGTTTTAAGTGATTCCAATAGAGTAAATGTTTTGTGTGTCTCAGTGCAAGTCCTTAGCACGAATTAAATGTATTCACATTTAACTAATTAAGATACATTCAGAGAAAGTGAAGAGAATATAGTCTTGATAAGAACTAGAAATAAAGCATTGAAAAATATTCTAAAACTTTAACTGATAACTAAATAATATTAGGTAGTATTATTACTAAACAGAAAACAATTACTGAAGATTATATATAAAGGAGGGTTAAAAGGGAGCACATATCTAAACATTGCTGCTATGTAATAAAAAAACCTTTGTTAAACATTTTCTTTTAATATAATAAATAAAATATTATGTTACAATGATATTCTATTGACAAAATTTCGAGCCAGTTTCGATTAAATTAGTTGGTATACTCGATAAATGTACATATGTATAATTTGGCCAGTTGCCTGTCTAGGTTTGTTGGAATATTTTTAAATGTATGGAGGAATTGAATTATTGTGACCGACACCATAGTTACGCGTAGTTGAAAAAATGTATAGGTACGACGTGCCAAAACAGCCGCCGTTAATTTATTATTATTTAGACAAGAAATTAAACAACAATAAAAAATAGAATTTATACGTGAAAATTATAAAAAAAGTGCAATTAGTTAGCTGGCATGATTGTTTGACAGAGAAATACAATGACACTAAAGATAGATAACTATTATGGTTATATTGTTCAATGAGAACAAAAAGAAAAGGACTGTTGCAAGTAAGGAAGGGCTTTTAAGTAAGGAAAAGATAAATCAAATAAAAAAATAAACAATGAAGAAATGAAATATTTAGCAAACAGCAGAAAAAGTGGTTAAATATTTTGAAAACTATTCGAAAGTCCGTAACAAATAACACAAAAAAAAGAATAAGAATTGATAAAATTAAATTAATTAAACATTTAATTTCGTTCCTTCCCAAGGCTAAGGTAAAACAATTTTTGATTTTGTTTCAGAGAAAAGAATATGTCAAATATGCAAAGGTATTTCCGCTGTCTGAAATGCTAGATTTCAAAATTCCTTCAAAATGGTACCGAAGAACAGTCGGAGGGTTAGAAATGATCTGTGGTAGTGCAATGGCATTTTGGCCAAATCGTAAGTATTCTATTTTAATAAATAAATTTTTATTCACGGTTCAGTTAATAATCTATTAGAAAATAATATTATATCAATAGCTTTTTATTCTAAAATATAAATCAAAGGTAAACAACTCAAGAAAGGATCTCAAGAAACAGATAAAAGTGCAAAGGATAAACCCTTTAATCCTAAGAAATCTGGTAACAGCATATAGCAACGTACCCATTTCACAATTATTGGACGAAATAAAAAATGAGAAGTGAGCAGTGAAATATATAAGTTATGCTAAGAAAATGACAAAATAAGGGATGTAGAAGTATGCAAAAGCGTGGTTTTCAATAGGAAACATAATAGTGATGAATGATGATGAAATTAGGAAAAATAAAGAATGGCAGAACAGCGATAGGATCTTGCCTTCTCATTTCTGCCAAGGGTCAATCACAAGAGAAACATATTTACAGAAATATAGCTGAAATCATTATATTTTGAAGATGAATTATAGTGGATCTAAAGTTAAAACTGTCAGATATTAACAGATATGTAATATACAGAAATATGTTCTCATAAATATTCTATTAGAGAAGTTGACGTGTCAATATGCTTTGACCAATCGCAGCAAGATGTAATCGGCTCTGGGAAAGAAACATGGAAAATAAGGGAGCGACAGGAACTCAAAATTATTCAAATAGCAAATCTAGAATAGTTGCTTTTGACAATAATTTATTTACAATATCTTTAAAAATCACTAATTAACTTAGGTTGTTAATGTGAATAGTAATTTTATAGAAAAAAATTAACAGAAATTAACTGTATGAAGTCATTTATACTCTACAGATAAATTCATACATATAAATTCATAAATAAATATTATATTTATTATATTGTTAATATGTTAGAAAGCAATTCCTACATTTATAGACAACTTCAAGGGCCAATATTCAAAAGCCAAATGATGAAAGGGATGCCAGTTTTCTGCAACAGTTCTTCCTTAGAAACGGAACAATGATTAATGATAAGCTATAAATTAATTAATCTTGATTTGTAATGTATCTCATCGAATAGTACTTATTATAGTACAAAACGTTAGGATATTGCAATTTGCTAGAAATTATCAACATTGCCATAATGAAGAGTGAAAAGTGAAAGTTATATAATAAGTTAAATAAATTACAGGGTGAACAGGATATTCGATGACCTATTTAGATTTTTTTCTAATAATTCCTCCTAAACTTCCTAAACCTGGACCATTTAAACAGCAGATTGGCTAGACTAATAAGAAGGAGTAAGTAAGAACGCTTGGATTAACTTGAAAACCAGGAGGAAAATACATGAGATTTTGAGAATATTAATTTTTTAGAGAGATTCTAAAACTGTTTTCTTGTGGTACGTAGGTTAAAAATTATGTTTATATGGAATAAAGACGCAATTGAACTTAATGAAAATAACATTTTTTAATTTTTATTTGTCGTTTCTATTTTCACTACGGAAATCGTTCTCACAAAAGATTATTTTAAATTAGTAAGATGTTTTAACGAAAAATTGTTTGTCGGTTATTGTTTTCCAAATTGACGGTTGACTTACTTGTCCTCGATCTTGTAGGCATATAGCCATGATTATTAGTAGACACTTTTGAGGATGATGTTGCACTCGCAGAATAATATCAAATTCTAATTAACATGTTAATGTATATGTTAATGTACTGTCTGTTGTATATGTATTATGTATGGTTGTAGTTAATGTATCTCTGACTTTTTATTAATCCGCTAATCTTAGTATGTTCTAGTCTGACTTCTTCTTCTTTTAGTATTGACGACCTGAGCTTACTACATTCTGCTGATACTACACATTTTTCTTCATTAAGTAAGATGAGAGCTACTTCTTTAATTTTTCTCTTTTCATGTCTGTTTGTTTCATGTTTCATGTCAGGCATGTTTTCATATTTATGATTTGTCGACGATTCTGTTTTTGATGTTCTCGTATGTTTTATGCTCGTTTATCTTGATACTTGGTGGATTCACAGAGTATTATATAGATGCAGTTGTTATCTTTAGTGTTGTTTTCTTTCTTCAATCTTGTGAAATTCCTTGTTTATAAATAACACCGGGGAATCATTTTTTGTTATAACCTTTGTTAGCAGGTTTTTTAATTAAAACAAAATAGTATTTTTTAAAAACGATTTTCGGAATGAAAATCGAAACGTAAAATAAAAATTATAGAATGTAATTTTCATTACAGCCAGTTATGTCTTAATACCGTATAAGAACAGTTTTATTTTTTTAGGTCATTTGCCTATTATATTTGTGGTCTTCGTTGTCTTCTCTTTTGAGTGTCTTGATATTTTAGCTATTTCACTTTCAACAAATCTCACTTTGGTTTTGTCCCTAATTCGGTTATTTGTCCTCTTATTCTTTAGTTTTATAGTTTGATTTTTTAAGTATTATGGATATTTTTCTGTTTTAATATGTAACTGAATTTACCACAAGCCATCCAAGCAAGCCTTGTTCTTTTTATTTCCGTAATCTAGTGGTCTTTATTTATTTTGAGTAGTTGCTTGACGCCTATCAATTTTAATAAATTATCAGAAAAGGTATCGTATATAAATCGAATAAAAAGTAAACATTGTGAGACACGGATATGCAATGTAATTGCAGCTTACGAATGCTGCAATAGTGAAACATCTACAAGATAACACAGTGCACTTATGATTTTATTACACAAAAAGAGTGATCCAATAGACCTCGACAATTACCAACTTATAAGCTCGTTAAACCACCTCTACACGTTACTTAGAAGAATACAGACTAAAAACAAAATTAGATTTTTCACAATCTAGGGAACAGGCATGTTTTAAGAAAAACAATCAATGTAAAAAACAAGGAATATAACCCAAAATTGGTACTGGCTTTCATAGACTCTTCAAATCATTCGATACGATAGAAATTGACACCCTAATAAAAGTGTTAACGTTGGAGGAAAGTCGTATAGATTATCGGAACTCTGAACTAATCGAAAATATATATAATAATGCAACAATAACCGTAAGATTATACAAATATACAAAATGTATAAAAATTAAAAGAGGCATCAGACGAGGAGACACGTTATCTCCCAAATTCTTTACGGCAGTTCTGAAACATGCTTTCAAACAATTGGGGTGAGACGCTAGTGGAATCAAAGTCGACGGCGAAACGCACGCCCTTCTTAGGTTTGCGAACGACATAGCTCTGATAACAGATAACTTAAAAGAGATTTTAACCATGCTTACTGAGTTGGATGTTGCCTGTAAGGAAGTTAGTTTGAACATAAATTTTAGAAAGACAAAATATATGATAAATCTGGTACCAAAACAAAATTTCTAAAGTCGGCTGGTCGGCTAGATCATAAATATAAATACTTGAAATGAATATTTTATTTACAATACATACTAATCGGCGATAGAGATGTAACGATACGAATCTAGTTTTTTACCATTATCGAGAAATCACAAGCATCGGAATATATGCTGTGGATGTTCCTGACAGGCACAGAACTCTCAACTCAGTATGATGGAAATGTTCTGAATAAAATGGAATATCGCTCAGATTAGCAACAGAATCACTAGTTATAGAATGGAAAGGGAAAGGTATTTTAGTGAGCAAAGTATTGGGGATAGTATGTCTCATTGCCTAACCCGATTATTTATTCTAATATGAGTTATGTTTCTTTATAGATCTTAATTTTTGTCGTTTGGTTTGTTTGTTTTGTTTATTTTGTGAGGGTAATAGTCCAGTGAAGAAAGGGAGAGAAAGAGTCGAGTGCAATTACCAACCAGATGGACTGTCACATTGGATAAATTACTATATAGATGCAGACTTTGCAAGTGCCGTACGAATAAGCCAGATTAGAGAAAAATTAAGAACAATAAAAAACAGTGGTAAAACGTCAGTACTGATAAACACTACACATTTACTAAGGTGCACAGAATGATAGAAAAAAATTGATTTGAAATATTCAGTCATTTATATGATGTTATTGGTTACATTTATTCATGTATTTGTTAAACCTTATGTTCTTTCTGAAGCTTATACGAGTAGTTACTTTATAAATAGATTTTTACTATGAATTACCCACTAAATATATTTATAAAAAAATGTTTAATACAAATATTTAAATTGAACGTAACACTTAATATTTGGTTATAGCTTTACATTGCATCATTACAAATTAGGTGTTGATTAAATTTAAAATAAACGTTATAAAATCATTAAATAGCCAATATGCAAATTATATTATTTTGATACGTAAGGTTTGAAGTAATATACCAAATATATTTTAGATTTAAAAATACTACTAGAAATATTTATTACAGGGAAGTTCCTTAATATCTTCTTTTTCTTCTCGTCAATGCTTATGCCTTTCAGCGGTAGATGGTTGATTTTAATGTTTATTGCTTATCTATTTCTTGCAGTTTTTCCGGTCTGAACTCATTGCTCCTACCTTTAGAATTCTACAATCGTCTTTTCTATTTTTTGTACAATTTCGTTTATTCCATCTATCTATGGAGTCTTTTCCTTAGTCTGCCTTTTTTTCGTTTTATTTTGTTCTCTTTGTCTCTATTATCATCTTAGTTAAATTGTTTTGGTTGTTCCTCATTAGACGTCCATATCAGTAAAATTGTTTCCTCTTAATTTTTTTCAGTAGAGGTTCTTGATTTACCTCTGATCTAATTTTTTTATTTATGTATTTATCCATTTTGGTATTTCCAGAAATCCTTCTAAGCTATTTCATTAGCATAGCTCTTATTTTGATTTCGTGTTTTTGTGCACAGTCCATGTTTCACTCGCATAAATAGATGGGACAACAATTACATTAAAATCTTGTATTTATTTCCTTCCTTCTGAACATTGTTTTATTTAATGCATAGTATATCTTAGTTGCCTTCCTTCGACTTTTTGATATTCCTTAATATAAATATGGCTAATTCGTCATATACTGTCTAAAAAATGGCTAATTATGTCATGTATTTATATATGTTTAAAAACTTGAATTATTTTGAAATTGTGACTTTCTATTTCTATTGTGACTTATAAAGGAGTCAGACGAGGTTTTGTGTTCTTTTCAACTTTGTTTAACGAATACTCGAAAATAATATTTAAAAAAAAAGCTTGAAGGACAATGTGTCGTTCAAATTGGAGAACAAACTGTTAACAACATCAGATATGCATATGATACAGCTTTGTAGCTAACTTCCACAAAATTTATTATAAAATCTTATCACTACAACAGTTTCAGCAGAGTGCCTTTCTCAAGTGATCTAATTTTGGTATGTGTTTACACTTTATAGTCTTAAACGAAATAGGTTCAGGAGGGGAGAACTGTTTGTCTCAAGTTGGTTATTCAGAACTACGTCTGTGTTTTTTAATTTGTTAATTTCCATAGATTCTAACAAAGATAGCTTAAGGCCTTTATTTTGAATGTGAAGAATTTAAAATT
The DNA here is from genome assembly GCF_040954645.1 of Diabrotica undecimpunctata. Lineage (NCBI taxonomy): Eukaryota > Metazoa > Arthropoda > Insecta > Coleoptera > Chrysomelidae > Diabrotica > Diabrotica undecimpunctata. Next base: position 83,494,162 of record NC_092810.1, on the reverse strand, counting down.
CGTCAGTAAAAGAATGATTATGATCTAGAAGGTGAAGTGCGTATCTAGAATCTGTTTTTATATTATTTAAAGCCCTTTTATGTTTTGCTATTCGTTTATTAAAATTTCTACCGCTTTGACCGATGTAAGTTTTTGGACAGTCGCCCCATTTAGGTCTGTATACACCACTGTCTAAGTGCTTTTTATTTTGGCTCTTGTTGTTTTTAATATATTTGCCTAAGTTGTTGTAATAGACCAGAAGGTACTGGTTTTTTTCTCTGGTGGTGGAAATACTAATATCGCGGCTTTCTTGTGTAGTTTTTGAGTTAAAATTTTATTAGTTGTTTGTTCGTTGTATCCATTGTTTACTGCTATTTGCTTAATGATATTTAATTCTGTCTCAAAGTTATATTTTGACATCGGAATTTCCGTTAATCTATGTAACATACTATGTTAGGTGGGATGGGATGATGAATTGTGTATAGTCGTGTCAGTATGGGTAGGTTTATGAAATATGGAGAAGTCGTGTTTGTTTTTAAGTCTGATAATTTTTAAATCTAAAAAAATTATCGATTGATTTTGTTTTGTTTTTATTGTAAATTCAATATGATTATGTAGTAAATTAATATACGATAAAAATTGGTCGAGTTGCCTGTTAGTTCCTGTCAAACATACCAGTACACCGTCTACGTATCTCCACCTTTATAAAAACTGTTTGAATACGGGATGTTTTGAAATCTTTGTCTCTAGATGATCCATAAAAAAATCTGATAGCAATGGGCTTAGAGGATTGCCCATTATAAGTCCTGCACTGTTATTTGTATATTATTGATTATTTATAATGATTGGAGTTGTAATATTATGGTCTAAAAGGTTTTTTACTACAATAAAAGTTTCTGTAGGAGGAATACTAGGAAAAATTTACGTCAAATAAAATTAATCTGGAGTTGTTAGGTAATTGAAAATATTGTATTTTATTAACTAGTTCTATTGTATTTTTATGGTAAATTTAGGTGAAAATTTAGTGTGTTCTAAAAAAATCTATATTATCTCTCTTTACTACACAAACCCAATACACCCAATAAGAACTGTAGTTTCTTTTTATACAGCACCGTCATATAAACTTAAAAAAACTGTTAGATATTATTTTAAAACACACTAAATTTTCACCCAAATTCACCATAAAAAATACAATAGAATTAGTTAATAGCATACAACATTTTCAATTACCTAACAACTCCAGATTAATTTCATTTGACGTAAAAAATCTTTTTCCTAGTATTCCACCTACAGAAATTTTATTCCAGTAAAAAACCTTTTAGACCATAATATAAAAATCCAATCATTACATCTGAAATTTTACATCTTCTTGAAATTTACATAAACCAGGACTACTTTGATTTTAATAATCAAATATATACAAATAATAGTTCAGGACTTACAATGGGCAATCCTCTAAGCCCATTGCTATCAGATATTTTTATGGATAATCTAGAGACAAAGATTTCAAAACATCCCATATTCAAACAGTTTTTATATTGGTGGAGATACGTAGACGATATACTGGTATGTTTTACAGGAACTAACAGGCAACTCGACCAATCTTTATTGTATATTAATTCACTTCATACCAATATTGAATTTACAAAAGAAACAGAACAAAATCAATCCATAAATTTTTTAGATGTAAAAATTATCAGACTTAAAAACAAACATGACTGTTCCATATTTCATAAAGCTACCCATACTGACACGACTCTACATAATTCATCATCCCATCCCACATAACATAAACTGTCAGCCTATCATAGTATGTTACATAGATTAACTAAAATTTTGATGTCAAAATACAATTTTGAGACAGAATTAAATATCATTAAGCAAATAGCAGTAAACAATGGATACAACGAACAAACAATTAATAAAATTTTAAATTAAAAACTACACAAAAAAGCCCTGAAATTAGTACTTCCACCACCAGAGAACAAAACCATTACCTTCTGCTCGATTACATATACAGGCAAAATATCAACAAAAATAACCAAACACATAAAAAAGAAAGGAATAACACCAGCTTTCACAACAAACAACTACTTAGGCAAATATATTAAAAACAACAAGAGCCAAAATAAAAAGCACTTAGGCAGTGGTGTATACAGACCTAAATGTGGCGACTGCCCAAAAACTTACATCGGTCAAACCGGTAGAAATTTTAATAAACGAATAGCAGAACATAAAACAATAATATAAAAACAACTTTTAATGACGAATTTCAAATTATTCACATTTAAAATAAAGGCCTTAAGCTATCTTTGTTAGAATCTATGGAAATTAACAAATTAAAAAACACAGACGTAATTCTGAATAGCCAACTTGAGACAAACAGTTCTCCCCTTCTCACCCTATTTCGTTTAAGACTATAAAGTGTAAACGCATACCAAAAATAGATCACTTGAGAAAGGCACTCTGTCGAAACAGTTGTAGTGATAAGATTTTATAATAAATTTTGTGGAAGTTTTGAAAACAAGTTTTCAGTGTTTTATTGTTACATCAAATGAATTTCCATCATGTAATGTTCGAATCCATCAATTATTTATAAAGTATATATAAGTAAAACACGAACTGAACTGAAATTGCCTTACGGTAAAAATGAACATGGCAGGTGGACAAAGAATATACTAGAATGACGAACTGGAACTAAAAATAGAGGTATAGGAGGACGACCTACACGCTGAAAAGATCATCCAAAAAGAATAAAAACAAACTGGATCCAGGCAGCTCAGAAAAGAAGGGAATGTTTAGATGTGAAGAAAGCCTATGTTCAACAACAGTGTAGATGATACGATCACGTCAAATACTTAGTTTTTAACGTCAAAAAATTCATATTATAATAAATAAATGTTTACATTGTTTCCTTAATAATACGTCAAATTTCATTTCCAATATAAATTCAAATATTGACTTAAGCTTAATAAATGCAATAAGATCTAATAATAACTTTCAAATGTAAACATCGCCATTTAAAATTACCCTAAATTTGCTCGTAGGTATTGGTGAGATAAAAGTAAAAACAGATGTAATAAAGAATGAAAAACATGAAAAACAATAATATTATATAGTTGTAGCAAAACAATTAAAAACAAAACTTTTTTATATATACCGACTCACTTAAGAGTATTTTTAGATAGGTAACATTGACAAAATGTAGGTTGCGGTCAAAAATTCTGTAATAACTAACCAAAAATAAATATGTTGTATCTGCTTGTTTCGTCAATTCTACAAATAAAACCTGGTGAATATAATTTTACGAAATTTTGATATACATTAAATGCATCATTTTAGTGCCCGTGGACTTATGCGAACATTATATTAATATATAGGTACATTCTAGGTAAAATTATTATAATAATAACAATTTTATTTGAGGAGTTAAAAGTTAATTATTGTTCTAAAAATAAGTAAAGCATTTTTGCCGGCCATAAACGACCCTTATACAATGTGGAAACCACTTATCGAATAAAATTGTTTGTGTTCTTATTTCAAAAAATTATAAAAACGCTGAGACCCCTTAATTTTTAAATATAAATATGCGTTTTTTAAACATCAATTTAAATGTACAGGGTGATTCACGCAATTGTAGAATAGTCCATAATCATTATTTTTAATGAAACACCCTTTATGTTTTTCGATGCTTAAAAGTTTCTTAACAACTTGATCTCAACGAATTGCATATATGTATTATGTATGGCCTATTATGAATAATACAAGCCGAAATTTTAAAGTGATGTATAATTTTTGACTAGACATTAAATACAAAACCCAATTTAGAAAATTGATGTCTGTATTTAGGTAGTTTAAAAAAATACCACTATTTAAAGCTTGATAAATTATTTATTTCAAAATTTTACGAATTTAATGTCTTAGGGCAAAAATTATACATGATTTCAAAATTTCACCTTGTATTATTTATAATAGATTCTACATAGTATACTTCTTTAAGATGAGGTTTACTGAGGCTTCTAAAAACAGAGAAATATACAGAGTGTTTCACTAAAAATAAAGAATGAAGAATATGGACTATACTAGACTTGTGTGAATCATCCTGCACAATTGAATGTTTTAAAAGCGTTAATTTAAATTTAAAAGTTGACGGGTTCCAGTTTTTTATAATTTTCTAAAATAAATAGAAAAAAAAAATATTCCATAAATGGTTTCCACACTGTATAATTTCAAAATTTCACCATGTATTATTCATAATATACCCTACATGATATAATTCGTTGATATCAGGTTGTTAAGCAGCTTTTAAAAATGTAAAAACATACAGGGTGGCCCATTAAAAATGAGAGAGATAGAGAACTAGTCGAGAAGAGGGCGTAAGAAAACTCGTAACTTAGTAAATCTTGTACATACTTGTGAAGTTAAAGTTTCAGTAAAAGGTTGTGTTATTTTCTCCTCTCTAAAAGTTGACTTTTCTAATAGTACACGGGTGTTCAACACTTTTATATATTTACTAGTGATTTTGCCCGTCACTAGGACAACAACAAAATGATATTTTAATCTGTTGTAAAACTTTCATAACAAATAAGTCCTATTTGGCGAATTGCTGAACTTCTGCGTAAAGCCATCTTATAAATTCTATCTACGTATAAAGATCAGCGTAATTCTAGTTTGGCCTCTATTTTTTACCGATCACTACATTCGCAGCCAATTTTTTAGAATCAACAAAATTTCCAGCAGAATTAAAAGTAAAATTTTTAAAATAGTAAACTTCTTGCACGAAAGGGCTGGTCTTTACCCCCAGATAAATATTGTATATTTACATAAAATAAAATGTACTTATCTTTTCACGTCACATTATGTTGAGGTTTTTTTTCTGTAAGATAAATGTAAAATTTATTTCGGAACACACCAATATTTAATTAATTGTCAAAGAAATTACTCTAATATTTTATTATCTCTTTTGAATATACAATTTGTGGTGGCAGGAATAAATTAAATTATGTAAAAAAAATTTAATAACGAATAAAAAAATAATTCATATTTAATGATTCTTCTGAGGTTTCTCTATAACACTAAAATATTATATAAGGTTAGCTCAAACATTTTCAACTTCAGGAAGTTCAATAATGTCTTCATCTCACTTCCATTGGATGAAATAGTACCAAAACCTTCTCTTTCATACATACAAAGGTCTGTTACATATCTGGTTTTAATATGGAATTCGTTATAGAAATTTTTTTTATGGATTGTTTAGTGGACTTGGCTTCACTGTCTAATCAGAATCTCCAAGTAACAACCCATTATTGTCTCCATTTAAACTTCTTGTCAAGAATACAGAATTAATATACCTACCTGGTAGGCACCTAGACAAACATATCCAAGAAGTATCAAGAAATTGTCAGAATTTAAAATCAATATTCCCCATAAAGGGTATTTTTTTTAGAGGTATAGAACTTTGAAATGGAATAAAACAAAGATGATTTTTATAAATTGACATGAAATTGACATTATTCAAAAGTTAATATTTTGGCATTATAATTTAAATATGATGTTTGGCATGTGACCGTCATGGCTGGCTCTGACGTAGTCTAATCTGGAGGTCCAATTTTCGATCACTTTTTCCAATATTTGTCGCCGTATATCACCACTGACTAACGTTCTAGTCAGCATTGTTTTTGAAGTACGGTCCAATGATTTCACCATACCATAAAGCACACCAAATAATTACTTTTTCTGGATGTAATGGTTTCTCAACATACATTTGAGGAGGATTAACTTAACTTCAAATAGGGCAGTTTTGTTTGTTGACGTAGCCATTCAACCAAAAGTGAGCTTTATCGCTAAACAAAATTCACTTATGAAATCGGAATCAACGACAATCTCTTTTTTTACCCACTCCCGAATCTAGTAATCTACGCCTTGCTAGGTGATGAAGTACCTTCAATTGTTGCATGAGTTGGATTCTGCAAGCACGTAAAGCAAGATATTTACGCATAATTTTCCATAAAGTAGATGAACACATATCCAACTGCTGTGTGAACGATGGCAGATAGACTGATTCGAGTCTTACTGTATACTACTTTCTACAGCAGCCACAACTTCTTCTGTACACACTGTGCGACGTGTCTGTGGATGCATTTTATCATTTAGAGCTTCCCAAACTTATTCGTACTGTGACGCCCTTGGGACTTTGTTATTTTTTTGCGATGCCCACTTAACCCAACCCCTAATAATACTTACTAATTTTAGTACTAGCCTAGTAACAGGGTATAGTAACAAAAACACTATTTGAACATTTATATTTTTTATTAGAAATTAAGAACGAAATCAAACATAGGCACAAAAATGAAAATGGGTATTTATGTAACTGGCTGATTACTGTGAGGGATTTGCTTGCATTTTTAATTACTGCAACTGCAGAAAAGCCCGTTTCGTACAATTACGAAGTCGCAAATGGTAATAAAACTTTTAATGCAGCAGTGATGATGGCATGATATTCATGAGAAAGTGATGCTCCAAAATTCAAACAGTTTGTCCTTGTCGTTATGAAGCTTTATCCTGGAATCACAGGACAATTCTATCAGTTGTTCTTCTTCTGTTGAAAGTGTCGATGGCGTGGATGACAGGAAAGGGTTTCTGACCTAGGCAAATTGCTCCATATCTTTGGGAAAATATTTCTTAAAGTGTTCGCTCAATGATAACATGTGTTGTGTAAACATATTTTTTAAAGAGGGATCAAGGATTTCTATCGATTTTTCTTGTAAAATACCTTGTAAAGCAGGAAAACAGTCAATTTCTTGATCTACTTTTCTCTGCTATAAGAGCAACTTCTTCTAAAACCCAGTAATTTTATCTGCCAATTTCAGGATATAAATATTGTTTCCCTGCAAAAGATCATTTAATTTGTTAAATATGTCACAGAGGTACGCTAATTTTATTATAAACTCTCAATTAATAAAGTTTTGCGCATCATCATATGATTCTGTATGTAGATATGTGTAAAATTTATTTCTTAATTCTTATACACGTGCGAGTACGTTGCCTTTGTACAGTTAACGAGAGTTGCAATAATAAATTAAAGAGGTGTGCTCTGCCCCCATTTCTTCACAAAGTTTATGGAAAAGTCTTGATTTCACGGGTCGTGTTTTAATGTAGTTCACCACTTTATTAATGTTATCCATCACAATACTTAATTCAGGTGTAACGTTCTTTGCTGCTAAGGCCTCTCTATGTATGACACAATGTGTTAAATTTACATTTGGAGCCTTGGTTTTGATGAGAGCTTGTAGTCCTTCATACTAATCAGACATCGCTCGGGCACCTTTAGTACACACGCCTACACAGTTATCCCAGTTAATATTATTTTCAGTCATATATGAGTTTACAATCTCGAATAAATCACAACTTTTACAACTTTTACGTATTTTTATATCACATACCATCAGTCAGCTGGTCTAGATAAATGGCAAATAAACCTGAAGGTTTCCCCACAATTTGCTCATTAATATCTTCTGCCGTGTCGTGAATACGGCGACTAACCGTATTGTTTGAAAGAGGTACATTTTTTATTTCTTTAGCTGCCGATTCTGCAATCATCAATGTTACCATATCAGCCGCTACAGGTAAGATCAGTTCGTCAGAGATCGTATGTGGTTTTTTACATTTGGCAACACGGTAAGCTACCATGTTAGAGGCGAGCAATGCTTTGGTAGGAATTGATGCTCTTGAAAAAAAAGCCGTGGTCTGATGTTTTACCTCTCGCAATTTTCTTACAAAAAGTCTTTTGGCTTACCTTGTAAAAGCAAACTTTCAGCCGCCAACACTTTGTGACAAACAATAACATTGTGAAACTTCTACATTCCCTTTAGTAACGCAGGTAAATCCAAATATTGGTGGTCGTATCGTATATAGGAATATTTCTCCTTTTTACTTAAATTAACGTTGCTTCTCTGATTCTTCACTTCTTTTTCTATTCTTTTGAATATAAGTATCCATTGTTAATAGCAAAAAATTCCGCAAGCGTAATAAAACAAAACCAAAGCTTGACTAAATGACATAATATCGCCCGCAATAAAACACGCGCGTTATTGGGCTACAGAATACGCCCGATAATCACTCGACTCCAGTGTTGCCAATTTCCGGATAATTATCCGATTTTCGGATAATTTCGTGGACCTCAGAAAATTTTTGGATTGAACAATTTTTTGAATAATTTTGGATAATTCAAGGGTCTATCGACTTGATGTTATATTTTTTATTTGATTTATTTATTAATACATATATTTTATCAAATATATACTATGTTTAAAATCAAATAAATATATGTTCTGTATTAAAAGTCTGCGCTGACACCCGGTGCCCCTGGGACAACGCAGCGACGCCCCAGGGCGTCGCGACGCACAGTTTGAGAAGCTCTGATTTAGAGTAAACGTGGTGCAAAAACGTTCAATGATTTATCGAATTACTTGCTCTGATGGAATATTATGTTGACAATAAAATGGACGTAGTGCGCGATGCGTATTTCGAACAGAGCCACAATTTTAAAAATAAATTTGTACAATTTGGAAGCATTGTTCAGGCGTCAAGTCTATTCATGTTCAAATGCAAAACCAAATTTAACATAAATCACTTGATAACTGTCAAAATGGCCGACATTTAAAAAAGTGTTATCAACTTACATTTCTATACCTCTAAAAAAACATCCTTTATTTATTTATTTACAGAAGATTTATTGAAAGTTTTGAAAATTTCGTATTATACTCTGGATATTTTGTATAATTCTTTTTTATATATAATTTAATATAGTTTATAATTATTAAAAAAATCTGACAACCTAGGTACTATGTGGATATTTTTCGTTTTGGAATCCTATACTAATAATATTTAATTAATAGCACCAATATCTCTTGAAAAACGTTAATCAATCCATTTTTTAAATTATCAAGATTATGAAAATATTGAATGTCTAAACTAAATAAAGAAAAAAAAGTATACACCTACTTTTATAATCGTTTATTAATAACTATTTCCAATATTTTCTCAGAAGAAAGACCACTGCCCGTTTACTTAATCTAAACCTTTTAAAAAAGTCTTTATCACTACAAAAATTAAAATGTTCGATTCTGCTTTAAATATTATATTCTCGCACTAAGTTTATAAACATTAAACATCATACTGATCATACTCTCCGATTTCATTAAATCTTCTAATACCATATTAATGTCTCTCACGTCCAAGCAACAATATTTTAGGTTATATTTTTGATTTCGCGATAACCTAGAATATAATAATGAACTACAATAAACACAATTTATTTTCCAGATAACTTTTTATTCAGTACTTTATTTTACAACTAATATTTTACATTTTATCTGTCAGATATTTTTTTAATTTATTTTATCTGTCAGTTGGTAGTTCAGATTTACAGGTATTTAAATTTAAACTAACATAAAGCTTTAAATTATTTTGTTTATTAAATCTTATTTTAAAATGACTGCAACCAATATTTTTGTCAATTTTGCAAAAAATTAATCATATTGTTAATTATTTTAAAATTTAATTAGTAATATTAGTGTAATTAATTAAAAATGTTGTTTTAAGAACAAAATATGATTGTAATGTCAGATGTTGGTAGTTCAGACGTCTTTCCTAGGTGGCGTAGTTACCTTACTGGACAAAGGGTGGGACTTGTCGTCCTAGCCTTTTATATAGATAGATTTATGATGTGTTTATAAAGCACAAGATTGTAAACGAAATTGAGAATCATTCCCAGCAGCAATTGCCCTTAACTAATGTGATCGAACATTATAAAAGAAAAAAATCTCGTGTTGTGTAACCTCAGAGGTACCGGTCAAGATTCTGATTTAAATGCAATTGCGGAAATTGTTAAAGATGTGACTAATGATTCTGTAGACATTGTAAAGGTGTTAAGAGTGGGGAAAATAGAGCTCTTTCCATAAAACTAGTTTTCAGGAATGTGGTGGATGTTATGATGATAATTAGAAATAAATAAAAAAATTAACAGAGGCAAAAAAGTCTTCATCGAACTGGATATAACACCTCAACAAATAAAAAACATGAAAAAGCTAAAGAAAGATTTATATATTACGAAACAAAATGAATTTTTATTAAGAATGTAAAAGGAAGTGTCCAAATTTAAAAAAATGCAAAAAAAAATATTTCTAATAATATTTTTTCTGTTTGATATTACTATAACTCTCTGTTTATTGTCACATTCCTGAACGTCTTTAACGAAATCTAGATTCAGTAGAAGAAGAAGACAAATCATTTGGTCTTACAATCAACACAAGCAAAATAAAAGCAATGGTAGTAAACAAACCTCCAAATCTACAAGATACCATTCAAATTTATAACACCCTCCTGGGAAACCGACAATAAATTTAAATACCTTGGCTCACAAATAATCAATGATATAGACCCAGAAGTTGAAATAGGAGCTTAAATTGAATAGTCAAGATCTGCATTTCTTAAAATGAAACACCATTTAACTAATACAACTTTTTCACTGGATAATAGGTATCGATTCGTGAAAACATACATATATCCTATTATCTTATATGAGATAAACAATGAACCTAAGTGCTATGAGAAGGTTGGAGGCCTTCGAGATGTGGGTGTTTAGAAGACTCCTGAAAATACCATAGACAAACCATGTCTCTAACGGGGCAGTATTGCATAAAATTGGGCGGAGAACTTGTTAACATTATGAAGAAGAGTAAAACCCCTTATCTAGGATATGTTTACCGGGGAAGACATTATGAGTTCTTGAGGTTGGGGACGTAGGGAAAAATTAAAGGCAGTAGAGGTCCAGGTAAAAGAATATGTTCATAAATAGCCATTAGAGAGTGGATGGGTCTCGATACTCGATCCTTATTAAGAGCCACACAGGATAGATAAAGACTTGTCAGAATTGTTGCCCTTTCAAAAATGAAAAGGGACTATAAGAAAAAGAAGTTTACTATCACAATGTAGTTACTCTTAGAACCAATATTTAAAATTTTCAGATCTTGGGTACTATGTTTAATTTATGTTATAATTATTATTGTGGACACCTGGATGAATAATGATTAGAGAGATGAGGAGTTCGACCTGTTAGGGTATAACATTTTTAGGTTGGATAGAGATTCTGTTATTTTAGGTTAATCTCTTTATCTTCTTTTTTATGTAGACATGCCTTTGTCTGACGGTTTGCTCTATTCACTTGATCTTCCACTTCAGTTTAGAGCTTTTCGTAGATAATGTGATGCCTAGATATTTAAACTCCATCACTTGTTCTATTATCTGAAATTACAACTTTAATTTATATCTTAGTAAATTTATTTTTGTAACCATGAATTTTGCTTTTTTTTTTGGAAAAATTAACATGTTAAATTTTCTGGCGGTTATATTAAATTGGTGCAGCATACGTTGTGAATCGTCTTCACTTTGAGAGAGTAGTATTGCATCGTCTGCATAGAAAATTATTTTAAGTTTGTTTTTCTCACATTTGGTATCCTTTTTTAGTTCTTACTTTTTTTTTACTTCATCCATAATCAGGTTGAATAATACATGATTCCGGGAATCTCCCTTCTTATCCATTGCCAGCTTCATTGGGCCAGTTAACTCTTATTTTACTTTTTGGTAGATATTTTCGATCGTTTCGATTATTCCTAAAAGTATCTCTCTTGCGTACAATAAGTAGATAACGTCCTTTAATTTGACCCGGTCAAATACATTCTTAAGGTCCACCAAACAAAGATATACCGTTTTGTTGTATTCTAATGATTTCACTTGCACTGGCCTCATTAAAATTGTAGCGTCGGTGCATGATCTTCCCGACCTAAAACCTTGTTGTTCTTCTGCTAGTGTTATAATTTCATTCAGTTTATTTGTTATTATTTTGGTTGTTAATTTTAGTGTTGTGTTTAATCAAATAATTCCTATGTAATTTTCTGGGTCGTATTTGTCTCCCTTTTTGAAGAGAGGTATTAGGATGCTTAATCTCTATTCTTAAGGATTTCTGTTTTGTTCTACTATTTTTTGGATTAGTTTTAATAGTTGTTTGGTTAGATCTGGTCCTCCGTACTTTAGGATGCCGTTTGGTATTGTGTCTTCTCCTGGTAATTTTCTATTTTTTAATTTCCTTAATACTTCCTATACCTCTTTCCCCTCAATATTTATTTCTTCGTTTGTCGTCACCTCTGGTGTTGGTGGTTCATTATCGGCACCTTTAGCAAATAAGGATCGAAAGTAGTTTATCCATGTTTCATGTTTCGTTCTGAACGTGTTTCGAAGCTCTGCCAGTGTTTCCTTTTTGTTTGTCTAACTAAAGTATTCGTTTCATTTCTGATTCGTTTATAGTGTTTGTATGCCTGTTCTGTTGTGTTCTGTATTGTAAAAAGGCTTTTTTCTTTTTTTTTTTCACATTTTGTCTTCACTTCCTCTCTAAAGCATGGTGTTTTCTTTTTTTATATGTTAGTGTTCGTTACCTTCCTCTCTCCAAGTGATTCTGTTGCTGCGTTAATTATGTTATTTTTGAGTTTTTCCCAGCTTTCCTCGATGTTATCGTTTTCTAATATTTTATTCCCAGCCAGCGATCTTCTCTGATATTCTTATTCTGTATAAATATTCCTTGGATTCCGTATTTAGTCCTTCGACTTTGATTTTTGTTTGTGTTGACGCCGCTCTCTTGGGCGTGAAGTATTTCAGAATTATTCTTATTTTACATAATACTAGGCTTTGGTCACTACCTACATCTGCTGAGTTGAGGCATCTTTCGTCGATTATTTTCTTCGATGAATGTATATATCTGTTGGTTATAACATAATCTATCATAGATCTTTGTCCACAAGTGTTATTAAATGTATATTTGTGTTGGTCTTTGTGGTCAAAAATGTTTTGTTTATTCTAAAATTGTTATTCCTGCAGAAGTTTATCATCAGATCTCCATTTTCGTTTTTAACATCCTCGTTATGTTTTTGCTTAATTCCGGCATTGCTCGTGGATTAGGTTAATCTCGTGGAGGTTAATTTTTGATAGCAGTTGAAAAAATTATAGAAACAATTATTTTTACTTATGTATATAAATAATATAGAATTATAATATAGGATTTCCGAAGTGGAAATTGAAACGTCAATAAATAATATATATAGCAGCTGTTAAGTTTTTGTGTGAGAGATATACGGACAGTAATATGTTTCTTTGTAAAGATTTCAAAGTACGTAATAAACTTTGATTTAAGGATGAATTCGAGTTTAATTTGGATTGCCAGAAGGATCATTTGCTAATGTACTGCTAAACTCTTTCAGTTTTTATAATATCGATCAAATTAGTAAAATCTTTAATAGCAGAGGAATTTTCCTAGGTTTGATTTGTACGACTAAAGAAATTGATTCGTGACAAAACAGCATATTATGTAAAGTGTTTAATTCAGGGAACCTATCCTATACCATTATCGTATGTTTTCAGGATTGAAATCATAACGCTCATAATTGAGAAATTATTTTACACGCATTATATTCATATATTCGTGTAATGGAGGGCAGTATTGGAAATAGCTCTAAATATTTTTGGAATTACCTTCTATGGATTACCTTCTAGTGTATATTATGTTGACAACTCTACTAAAAACAAAAATTGTATTGTCAATATGTTTGCTGAAAATTATAGCATTTTTAAATTCTTTGATATATATTGAAATCCCCTCATTATGTGAAAACACCAAAAATTATTTCAATTCTTTTTGCGTCGCCGAGCTGATATAAGCACATTTTACAGTTTGTTAATATATCACAGACACATATTCGCTGAGAAGGTTATGCGGAGAAGCGAATGATTTTTAAGAATTACATAACTCTCGCTAAGGCCATTGTCAGGGGCGATTGGCTTCAGTGTTTGTCCAAATTTTACGTCAAATTTGAAATGTTTTGTGTTTTTGTCCCTTTTCATGGAACATGTATAGCAGTGTTAAGTTAAATGTGTAGTTACAGTTTAAGGAGGTTTAAATGATTGGTCAGTGAGAACAGACGTCGGTGTGTTTAGCCAAAAAAAAACCGGCCAATTTGTTGAAAAAAGTAAATTATACTTAATGTAATGATATCGGCAACGCTGCGGTCAAGCGTATGAAGTGCAATTGGCTTGCTCCTGCATTAAACCCGAAAATCGAGAGGTGCAGAGTGAAATAATTGTGCCAAAGCAGCAATAAGTGTGTGTAAAGTTACAACGCGTATCGCAATGTGAATAAACCGACAGTAAGTGGCTAATTATTAACAGTAATAAGCAAAATCAGTCGTTCCGATACAAACAGTTTCTGTTGTTTAATTTAGCGATAAGAGCAATGGAACTAATTCGACCTCGGGATTCTGACCGGTAGAAAAGCGGTGTTGCCGTAATGCAAAAATAGTAAAGAATTTAAAGAGAACAATTAATACAATTTATTGTGAAGAAAACTGTAGCTTAATAGAAGACCGATCGATAAAAGCAAGACTTACGACGGGTTGACTGGGGTCTACTTTTTACGCGATTGGGTAGTTGAACTGAGCCAATATCAGGAGCAGAAATGAAAAATCAATTCTAGATTATGTTCTCATTAATAGAGAATTTAGGAAAGAGGTCACTGATGTCAGAGTTAAAATAGGTCCGGAAATCTATAGTGACCACTATCTGGTAATGGCAAAGATAAGATTACCCCAAAAAAAACCCCTAAAACCACTAAACAAAGAACGAAAAATAATAAAGTGAACGAGAATATCTAAAACTATGAACTAAATGACCAAAAAGTCGCGGTCATGTTCAAAAGTAAAATAGAAGAAAAACTAGCCAAATTAACTAATGCACATAGTACTGACAACTTACAGGAAACTTGGAAACAATTTAAAGAAACCATCGTGACGACAGCACAAGAAACGTGTGGAATAAACCACGTAAACAGAAATAAGAAGCAAACACGATGGTGGGACGATGAATTAAAAGCCCAAATAAAATATAAAAAACAGAAATGGAAAATATACTTAAACAAGAAAACAGAAAATGGTTACGAAGAATATAAACGACAAAGAAAGGTGGTGAAAGAAATGGTACTGAAGAAGAAGAAGAAAGCCTGAGATGAGTTTGGAATCAAGATGGAGGCAGATAGTCGGGGTAACCAAAAATTGTTTTACAAGGCACTAAAGACGCTAAGAAAAGGTAAAGAAACAACGATGAAACAGATGAAACGTAAAGACGGCACACTGATTATCAGACCAAATGAGATTATGGAAAGATGGAGACAATACTTCAGCGAACTCCTAACACCAAGACAACCGAAAGAGGAAACTGTAATGATAGAAGTAGAAGGAAAACATGGACAAGAAAATTATATTCAAATAGAAGAAGTCAAAGAAGCAATTAATAATACAAAGAGAGGTAAATTAGCTGGTCATGACAAAATCACTGCTGAAATGTTAAAGACAATGGGACCGAAAGGAGTTGAATTTTTAACCAAAATTATGAACATGACTTGGAACCGATGTACAGTCCCCGAAGATTGGAGAATTGGCATAATACTACCAATCTTTAAGAAAGGAGACCCAAGTTCTTGTGAAAATTATAGAGGAATTAATCTACTCAGTATCGTCTCCAAAATATATGAAAGCATCCTAGAAAAGAAATTAAGACACATCGTTGAACCACATCTGGATGAAGTACAAAGTGGGTTTAGGAAGGGACACAGTACGCAAGACCATATATTTACGTTAAAACAAATAATTGAGAAAGCTAGAATAAAGAACACAGAAATATATATGGCATTTCTAGATATTGAGAAAGCATTTGACAGAGTGTCCCAGGAAGCAGTTTGGAAAAGTCTGCAAAATACAAATATTGACCATCAACTAACAGGTGCTATCAAAAGTCTGTATCAAAATAACAAGAGTTATGTACGTAAGGATAACTTGGAATCAGAGATGTTTGCAATAAACGAGGGTCTAAGACAAGGAGGTGTTATGAGCCCCACACTGTTCATATTGATTATTGACGACATAATTAAGGAAACAAAAGCAAGTATACACAAAGTACATATCGGATATAGTAAATTACGACCGGTTAGTATAGCTGAGTGTGCATTCGCAGATGATCTCATGTAATGCGCTTCCAACGAGAGGGACCTCCAGAAAAATATAGATAGGTGGAATAATGAGCTAGCAATTAGAAACATGAAGATTAATGTTAAGAAAACCAAGGTGATGCTAATAGCGAAAACTAACCGAAATGTTAACATAGAAATTAACCAACAACTCATAGAACAAGTAGATGCATTCAAATACCTAGGGGTTACAATATACAGAGAAGGTACCATGCAGAATGAAATAACAGAAAGAATAAGTAGTTATATATTAAGATTTCTAAACCATTTTGTGCCCTTGCACAACATGCAATTTCAACTAAAAACAGTATCGATTTTACGAATAACAAAATACTGTGCAAACAACAAAATTATCATAAGCGATCCATCCTTGAAATGTGCCAAACTCTAAAACATCCAGCGTCCCTAAATAAAAGAACCTACATCAATAACTCTCTCATTATACAGAACAAATAAAACCACACAAATAAGAACTTCATATCCCTATTTTTCTTCTTTTTTTAACTAACATTTTAAATTGATCCATCCTCCATTGAATATAAAATATTAGAAAATAAAATTTTTTTTTTTTTAAAAATCCTTTTTAAAAAAACTTCGGTCTGTTTTCTTTTGTTAATTCCTTCGATAATCGTACTTCACTGCATGCTAAATAAATACATGTATGAAAGCAAACCACATGTGGAATTATGACAGTCAACAACGGATAGCAAACAACTGAAAATATACTAGTGTGGTTTGACCCTTGAAAGAGCTTTAATAAAAACATCTAAATGAAGCCATCGGACAAAATAAAAAAATATTCTAAACAAATAAATAATTCTAAATAAATAACTAATATTCTAAATTGATCCAATCTCCATTGAATATAAAATATTAGAAAATCCTTTTAAAAAAACTTCGGTCTGTTTTCTTTTGTTAATTCCTTCGATAATCGTACTTCACTGCATGCCAAATAAACACAGGTACGACAGCAAGCCACGTGTGGAATTATATGAGAGCCAACAACGGATAGCAAACAACTGAAAATATACTATGGTTTGTTTTTTAACCAGGAGGAGTGAACTAAACAGAGAGATTCACACCACGGTTCGTAGACTTACTTTCCGACTAACCAATGAACATTAAGCCCGAATTTACGTCACGGGAGTACAGTAATTTGAATCGTAACATTGTTAATCGTCGTTTTTATGTCTTTGATGTGTGGAAAATAGTAAAGATAGTTATGAAATAAAGATGTCTAGTGGAATATAATACCTAATTATGGAAAACTGTTGATATGTGGGCAGTTTGGTACTTAAAATTAATCAGAACCGGTTAACGTTTATCCAATGTTAATGCAGGATTTACGTAAATCTAGGACTTCAATCTCCATTTTACACTGAAAATTTGTCGCGTATACTGAATTTCCATCAATACTGGATTAACTATTAAATGCATTATCGAATTACATAACTATTTTTTCCATTTTTTTAGTATTTTTCCTACACACTACAACCTGTGCCTGGCATTCTAAAATTTCAGCAACATTATTATTACGTTAATACACAATGAAATTTTAAAGTTTTAACCTACCTTATAAAAAGACACGAAGACAATAGGTACGATATGCAACTACAATAAATAACGTTTCTTCGATAATTCAAAATAAGTTTTTATAGAAAACAACAGCAAAATTTCACCAAATTATTGTCGGAAGAGGCAACCGTAGTAAGTCTACGAACCGTGGATTCACACCCAAGAAAGTTACTAGAAAAGTCACCAAATACATATTCTTTTTTGGTTGATTATCTCGGCCTTGCGGTAATCCAGTAATCAGTATCGGACAACCTCACACGTCGGTTCTAACCTAACTTTGTTTGTTTATGTTTGAATAATAATTTTTCCCAATTCGATTCCAATATACAGTCCATCTAATTTACAAACCATTCACGTCATTATCTACGTCAGAGATCGAAGTTGACATAGTTGCCAAAGTATAAAAAATTTCTGAATCCATTTTAAATCAAATGGGTCACATAATTATTGCAAAAGTAGATTATACAACAAAATAAATTAATATTTAATGTAAATAAATAGAAACAAAACAAGAGTTAAAAAATAATCTTGTTAAAAACAATTTGAGCCGCTTGTTTAAAAAACAACATAGTTTAATTAATAGTAATTAATAAAAACAAAACTAAAGTGTCAACACCGCAACTGTCAAATAAGTGTTACCAATTTATGCCAAAATTTCATCTTCTTTCGATTACAGTTACAGTGTATTCCGAACAAATGTTCTTCATAAAAACGCTTTATAATGCATTTATACAAATTAAATAAAACATATTATTATGTATTTTTTTAAGTTAACATTAATAGAAATCTTTAAATATTATTTCTACGCGTATATAATAAAATATGTCTAGTGGCTGTAATGCCAGTGTACTCGGCAAAGTGATTCTAAAAATGAACACACCTACCGCCTAAATATTTCGTGTTGATATCATGTGACGTCACGGGCTATGACGCCGATGACGTGCAACGGAATGTAAATTAGATGAAGTATATATTTTTTTGTTTTTCTAATTGCAATAAAAAAATGCTGGATTGTTATAAAGAAGTTGATTACCATTTTTTAGAGTTTATTTATTTTTATAGAGATTGCCCAGTTTTTAAATGTACAGGTATAGACTTATGTTCATTATTTAGACCCTCCATAAATGTATTGTAGCTTTTTCAGGCCATAGAAGAGAGAATATATTACTTTAGTAAATCTTGATTTTAACAATAACTATTCTGCAAAACTAACCTGTTGCCTGTTTTATTTTTGCTACCATGGTTGTTATTTTCATTCCAGGATTATTAATATTTATTTGTTTGTACATGGGTACATGTTTACAATGCAATGTTTTTCATTTGATATTTGATGATAAATGACCAAAATCTACTCGGCTTTTTGTAGGTGGAGAAGGATAATTACCACTAGTACCATTGTATTGAATCCATATTGTTATCTAAATAGCACTAATACTTCGCTAAATAGTTCTGAAACGAACTGCTTTTTATATAAATGCAAACGAAAAATCTAAAAATTAAAGGAGTAACGCAGAAAATACAAAAAATCGTCGACATATTTTGAATTTTAAAATTTCATAAATGTCATTAGTGTCAAAACGTCATAATTTAATGAACCAATTACAAACAAGCATTACTGCGCGGTAAATTTGAATTACTCCTCCTGGTTAAAAAACAAACCATAGTGTGGTTTGACCCTTGAAAGAGATTTAACAAAAACATCCAAATGAAGCCATCGGTCAAAATAAAAAAATCAACAAAAATTAAATAAATGAACAATAGTGCTCGCATACATTTTTTCTTGTGTTTTTTGTTAAGTTTTAATGTTAAGTTATCGTAGAGTTCTCATAACATGATAAAAACCTAGAAATTGTTTTTGTAATTATGAACCCTGTTCGTTTTTTATTTATATTCTAAGATATATATATATATATATATATATATATATATATATATATATATATATATATATATATATATATATATATATATATATATATACATATTATATATATATATACATATTATATATATATATATATATATATATATATATATATATATATATTTCTAAAGTATTCAACTAGTGAATTCAGAGGTTTAATCGGTCATTCAGGTTGGCAAATAAAAAAAGAAGTCAACTACTTCATAAGTTTATCGAAGACGTTTCGCTTTATATTTCTAAAGCTTCGTCAGTTCTAACTCAATATGTAGTATATTATCGATGTTATCATATATCTACTGTACACTTTACTCATTATTTAAAACTAACTTAACCAAAAAAGAAAAAACAAAAAACAAAAAACAACACACAAACTTTGCCGAAAATAATGTTCATATTCGTAGATATGAATATTTAAAAAATTTTAAACGAACATTTGGCTTCATTTAGATGGTTCTCCGCTGAAGACCAACAAAGTTCTGACTATATATTATATATATATATATATATTTATATATGTATATATATATATATATATATATATATATATATATATATATATATATATATATATATATATATATATATATCGAGAAAAGGAGTACGACCGTCAATCCAATATAAACTAAGGTACACTCGAAGAGTGGTGGGTAAGCTAAAGACTGGTAACTTCAATTTTTTTCTTTATTACTATTAATCTCTAATAACTTATAATGTTACCTAAAGTTAAAATTAAAATATAATTTTTAAATAAATTTGTTGGAAGTGCAATCTAATGATCTTTCTAGTTCTTTACACTTTAAAATAAACCTTAATGTTTTTTACTAAGTTTTTATAAAATTTTTTTATATATACATGTATTTTTATCACATGTTCTTTTGCTGTGCTAATTTTGTCAAATTGCAAACTTTACCTAGTTTCAATTAATTGTTATATACAACGTTAACTCTGAATGTCCAACTTTGTAAGCTTTTTCATATTTTTTACATCACTGACTGCTACATGTCTTTGTAAGGTAACACACTTTGGTTATAACTTCTCTATGGATGTTTGGTTTCATATTGTTCTTTTTAGATGAACTGATGATGCTTTCTGAGCAGAAAGCGAAACGTCTTCAATAAATAGATGAAGTAGCCATCGTCTTTGTCTTTTATTTCTCCACTTTGACCGAAAAACCCACCACTCTTCGAGTGTACCTTAGTTTATATATATATATATATATATATATATATATATATATATATATATATATATATATATATATATATATATATATTTATTTATATACAGGGTGGTCCTTAAGTAATTGTACAAAAAGAAACCATAGATTCTACACTTTAAAATATTGCAATATAAGTCAAATTGCTTTAATAAAATGTTGCTATTAAGAAAGATACAGGGTGTTAAAAAGGAAATTAAAAATTTTAATTTTCACTATGACTTTCATGTTTGTGAACATTTATGTATAAAAATTCATAACTGGGTACTATTGATCATCAGAAATTATAATCTGATGCATACTTTAATGTAGCTAATAGAGGGCGCCACATATGCCACATATGTGGCATACATTTGCACTTAACTTTTTTGCTTTTTAAGTTACCGGTGTTTGTGATAAAAAATATTAAAGATACATTATTTTAACAAAAAAAAAAAGATATACTTGGTAATAACTTCAAAACTCAACAGTTTTCGAGATAATCGCATTTTACAAATCAACTACATAATTCAGATTTAACGCAATTACTCCAAGCAACGAAAGAAAATTAGACAAAAACATCAATACTTCTGAATTTTGGTATAAAATGCCTTTAATAAAGTTAATAGTTAACGAAATATTAAATAAAATAAATATATTAGCAGGATAGAATAGTAGGATTTGACAAAATAACAGAATAATTGGATTTTACATCAAACATTTTACGTTTTGTATTAAATTAAAGTCACAATCAAAATATTTTATTAATAAACCAAATTAAAAAATAGTTAAACTAAATAACATTAAACTTTTTGTCAAAGTAAGTGTTCGATATGTCCACCATTTTCCTTAGTTCATTTGTCAACACATTCCATAAAAGATCGTCTCATATTAAATAGCATCATTGGTTCTAAAGAAACTGCTGCAGTATTTATAATATTGCTAAGTACTATAAGTATAATATATAATAAATATAATATAATAATAAAGTATTCGTTTGAGATTTTTATGAATTAAATAATTATATTAATATCTCACCACATGACCAAGGAATATGACTACCACGAACAATCCAACGTTCAGGAGAGTTGAATTTAATTATGTTCTCACTGCACTTTTCTCTATAATCAATAAAATCATTTTATAAAAAATGTAAATAAATCTCACCATTCAAATTACAAGGTAATTCGCATGTCCATAAAAAATAATTACAAATGATACCAAACCATACGATATGCATTTTAAACATAAATTTTAAATAAACATATGGTTTGGATATGTAATTGGTAATTGGGAAACAATAATTGGTAATTATTTTTTACGGACATGCGAATTACCATGTAATTTGAATGGTGAGATTTATTTACATTTTTTATAAAATGATTTTATTTGATTTATTGGAAGAATTGTCATCAAATTTAAGGCGAAATATATGGATTATGCAAGATGGCACACCACTACATTATAGACAGAGACCAGTGAGAACATATTTAAATACAACTCTCCTGAACGTTGGATTATTCGTGGTAGTCATATTCCTTGGTCATGTGGTGAGATATTAATATAATTACTTAATGCATAAAAATCCCAAAAGAATACTTATTATTATACTTATAATACCTATTATAAATACTGCAGCAGTTTTTTTAGAACCAATGATGCTATTTGATATGAGACGATATTTTATGGAATGTATTGACAAATGAATTAAAGAAAATGGTGGACATATCGAACACTTACTTTGACAAAAAGTTTAATGTTATTTGGTTTAACTATTTCTTAATTTGGTTTATAAATAAAATATTTTGATTATGACTTAAATTTAATACAAAACGTAAAATGTTTGATGTAAAATCCAATTATTCTGTTATTTTGTCAAATCCTACTATTGTATCCTGCTAACATATTTCTTTTATTTAATACTTCGTTAACTATTAACTTTATTAAAGGAATTTTATACCAAAATTCAAAAGTATTGATGTTTTTGTCTAATTTTCTTTCATTGCTTGGAGTAATTGCGTTAAATCTGAATTATGTAGTTGATTTGTAAAATGCGATTATCTCGAAAACTGTTGAGTTTTAAAGTTATTAACAAGTATACCTTTTTTTTTTGTTAAAATAATGTTTATTTAATATTATATATCTCCAATACCGATAACTTAAAGAGCAAAGAAGTTAAGTGCAAATTTATGCCACATATGTGGCATATGTAGCGCCCTCTATCAGCTACATTAACGCATGCATTAAATTATAATTTATTATATTTAATATTACCCAGTTATGAATTTTGATACATAAATGTTCACAAACATAAAAGTTATAGCGAAAACTAAAATTTTAAATTTCCACTTTAACACCCTGTATCTTTGTTAATATCAACATTTTATTAAAGCAATTTTGCCTTAATCGTAATATTTTAAAGTGTAGAATCTACGGTTTCTTTTTGTACAATTACTTAAGGACCACTATATATATATATATATATATATATATATATATATATATATATATATATATATATATATATATATATATATATATATATATATATTTATATATATATTTATATATTCAATAAGTAAGTTCCAAAAAAATCAATCTTTTGGTAACGAGGATATCGGTCAAAGGAGAAATAATAAAAGGAAATCACAGTTCCATTCCTATATTTGAAGACGTTTCGCTTATTTAATTTACAAGCTTCATCAGTTCAATCTAAAAGAATACAAAGGTGGTAAGTAAGAATATAAAAAAACATGGAAAAATAACTTACGAATGGTGAGTGAAGAAAGTTAAGGTGTAAAACAAACACACCATTTTCTTAGTATCCGTGGTCAAAATATTAAAGTTGTAAAATTAGCTTAAATGTTTATATGTAGTCGAATTCATGTATAACCATGGTATATTTTCGAAAAATTTAGTTTCCCAGTTCCCATAGTTTTAGATTCCCCATGTCTCTATTAACATCTTTATTAACGTCTGGCTATGCCTTGCAATTGATAGAAGGCTCAGATTAAGGCAGTTATCTGAATTGTGTTTAGAAACTATTTTACGGATTTAATATCAGATGTCGCTATTGCGTCCGTTTCGAAGCCATTTTATTGTTGCTTCTTAAAGACAGGAAAGATCTATTTTTCACGTTGAGAACGCCTATGAATAACTGTTCTGATGAGCTTTATTAAAGCGAAATACGTATAAACAGATACATAGACGATTTGTACGTGAAATGGAATCTTTACTGTCTTTTTCATTTTAACTTCATGCTACTTCAGATTCATAGAAAACTATTCGACAATAGTTGGATCACTAAACATGCTTCTAAAAAAGAAAACAAAATGGAAATGGACCGATAAACAGAAATAAGCTTTTAAAGATCTTAAATGGAAACTTACATCAGTCCCAGTGTTAGCATTCTTAGATTTTTCAAAAACATTTTATCTGCAAACAGATGCGTCAAACTGTGAACTTGGTGTTGCATTAACGCAGAAGTATGACGGATAAGATAAAGTGATCGCATATGCCAGTCGAACTCTCACACCGGCCAAGATAAAATACTCTATAACCGAAAAAGAATGCATGCCAACCGTATACGGAATAAAAAAAATGAGGCCATACATAGAAGGGTACAATTTTAAGATTATTACAGACCACCAGTCCTTGAAATGGCTGAAGAACCTCAAAAATCCCTCGGGTTGATTAGCTAGGTTGAGTTTAGAACTACAACAGTACGACTTCGAGGTAATATACAAAAAATGAGTCCCCAACAAGGTAGCAGATGCTTTATCGCGGCAAGCACAAGAAACTTGTAGCGAAGAACTAGAGCTGGAATTATTAACATCAGCACTGAAATCGTGCAAATGGTACGATAATTTATACAGAGAGGTCCTCCGAAACCCAGACAGATTTCCGAATTTACAAATATTACACAGCAGACTGTATAAACATATTTGGAGTAGCAGAAAATTTAGCAGACCCAGAATTTAACAATCCATTCAGTTCTTGTATTTATACAGAACAAGATACTAATACGTCTCACTCTTGATAATGGCTCCAAAATGGGTGCCGAAACGTCAAGTAATAAATTCTCAACGCGGTTCTTCCCGAGAACTAAGTAATTTTCATTCACCTGACCGCGGAAATTTATCCGAACATATATATATATATATATATATATATATATATATATATATATATATATATATATATATATATATATATATATATATATATATATATATAAATATATATATATATATATATAGATCTAGCGGTTAATGTGGGCCCCGTACTAAAACGGTATTATACTAACTCCAGGAGAATATACACCGTGTATATTATTATCTGGGTAGCGCTTTATGTAGACTCCGACCAACACGTAGGATTAAATGAACTCCGTAATAGGGTAAAACACTTTTGGGATCCGTATGTATTCTTCCCCGTACACAACTAAACTCCTCCGATGTTGCCAATAATTTGATTAGTCGTAGATTTTTAAATTTTACAGCAGGTACGTTTTGGAACTTGAAATTTATTTAAATATCAATCAATTTATTCATCCCGAAATTTCACAAATACTTAGTTAATGTAGTTAAATATTTTATGGTGGTAATTTATATTACTTGCTTTAATTATTTTTAAACTTAAGTTAGTGTCTGTTATAAGCTTGGAAAGGGCAATTTTTATGTATTAGTATTTTTTTAATGCATTGACACTGAAAAATTTATTATATAAATGTACGTTCCGATGTTTCGATTGCTACGTTTTATGATGTACAATATTTGTTTCATAAAGTAGTAAAATTTAAATTATAATAATTTGTAAATCAATCTTAAAATTATAATTTTTTACTGTCTAATTTCAATATTTCAATTTTTAAATGTAGGGAATTCAATATCTTACTATAATACTTTAGTATGTAACTTGTAACAGATACGAAAATAATAAGTAGGCATAACACCTAATTTCGCTTTAACTATAAATGTATCGTATAACGTAACGTAGCAATCAGTAGTGAGTCATTACTCAGATAAAATATTTCGGTGGCTTTATGGTAATTTGATTATAGCCAACATATCTATTACAATTATTACATATAATATGTTCGGTTGTTTTAAAAAATACTTTGTCGCTTGTAAATTTTGTATCTTTCGTTATCAGACATACGAGTATTTTATTTTTAATTTAGAAGTAAATGTATATATAATATTCTTTATTCTGTCACTTATTTTAAATATGGTTCACTTATATTCTTCTTGCTTATTTATTTTTATTCGTAATACTTATAACGTACGTAATAACGTACCCGTTGTTGCAAAAAGCAACAACGGGTACGAAAGATATCAGGTATCAGGGGTGGTATTTGTCAATCTAAATGCCGCCTACGACACATTAAATTAGAGGACATTTCTCCAAAAACTGTATGACAAACTGTAAACATCGTTTTATCTGCGTATATCTACAGAACAGAAGATTTTTCGTATCATTCAATGGTAATATGGAGAACGCAGACAAACGGTCTCGCTTGGGGTAGCGTAATGGCACCTACACTGTATTACATTTACACAAATGATCAACAGATACCAGTAGATACTAGGATTTTCATGTAGACCATACATTGCACAACCAAAAACTTTTGTTGCTGGAGTGGAAAAAAATCTAATAGATGCCTTAAATATAATAAAAATGAACTACGATTTAATTTTAAGCCAAACCCCGAAAATCTTAGGAACGCTCCTTCAATTTTCCCAACACAGGCGCTTTCACAAAACTGAACATCCAATAGTGTGATGAAATCCTTGAACTCTGAATTTCCTATAAATACCTTGTAGATAGTTTATATCGCACGTTGTCAATCACAGAATCTTGTTTAAAACTAAAAGGCAAACTAAGGACCAGAAATAGTATGCTCCGCAAGCTTGTCAGCTAAAAATGGGGCGCACATCCTTTCACCCTTAAAACATAAATGCTTGCACTTTTCTTCTTGCTTAACTGTCTTTTTCCTTTTATTTCGATATACTCTGTACGAGTACTAGAAACCAATTCGTTAAGGATTTTTGCTTAGTTGAGGAGATATGTTGTTCAATGCAATTTTTAGATTCCCCATGTCTCTAATAACAGTTTTATCAACGTCTGTTTTTCCTTGCAATTCTTAGAAGGCACAGATTAAAGCAAAATACTGAATTTGGTTTCAAAAATTAGTTTACGTTTTTTAACCAAGTTTGACATCTTGGCGTCTATGCATGTATCCGATCTACC
Organism: Diabrotica undecimpunctata; assembly: GCF_040954645.1. Classification (NCBI taxonomy): domain Eukaryota; kingdom Metazoa; phylum Arthropoda; class Insecta; order Coleoptera; family Chrysomelidae; genus Diabrotica; species Diabrotica undecimpunctata. Next base: position 83,467,114 of record NC_092810.1, on the reverse strand, counting down.
TTAAGCGATTTATTTTCCTAAACAATATATTTATAAGAGCTTTCTTTATTTAGTATGTGATCTTATTCTACACGGATTTGTAGCAATATGATAATGAGGTTAAAAAAGTTTTCTTATTATTTTTCTTTCAAATATTCGGAGTTCTTCCTTATTTGTTTTAGTCATTGTCCATGATTCGCATTCATGTATTAAAATAGGTCTTAAGTGAATTATGCTCTGTATTGAATTGCTTTCTTCTGTTGATTCGCTTGTATTTGGTTTTTATTTTGTTGATTTTAAGTAAAACATTTTTCGTGCTCTCTTCACTTTGTTGAAGATGTCGTTTGCGGAAAGAGTTTCTTATAAGATCAATATCATTAGCAGATGATAGGACTGCTTTGTACCTTGAGCCATTAATGAATTGCATTTTAAATAGACGTTATTTCTATTTTAGTAAGCTGTTCATTAAATTTTTGAATATTTGAATCGAGAATCTGTATTTTATTCAACTGTTTTATAACACAGAGTTTCTTGGCGCCTATCTTCATCTCTGTTTTTTTTTGTTTAGCGTATCACTATTTTTCTTCCTATGCCGTCCCCATTAACGAAGGTTGGCGACCACATTTCTAAAAGTATCTCTGTCTTTTCCAAAGTGGAATAATTCGTCTACAGTCATCTTTGTCCAGTCACGAATATTTCGCAGCCATGACTTACTCTTTCTACCTATTCCCTTTTTGCTATCGACTCTACCCTGCATGATGGCCTGCAGAAGACTTTATATTCCTTAGTATGTGTTCCAGGTATGCAGTCCTGCGTACTTTTATTGTTCTCAACAATTTTTTGTCTCGACCCATCCTTCTCAGCACTTCCTCATTGGTGACCCTGGCAGTCCATTCTCAACATTCTCCGGTATATCTAAAATTCAAAGGCTTGAAGCTTCCTAACTATTTGCGCTTTTACCGTCCATATTTCTACTCCGTACAATAGTTGAGACCAGACGTAACATTCAAGAAACCTCAGTCTCAGCGCAGTATTAAGATTTTTGTCACAGAACAATTGCTTAAATTTTAAGAACGCTGCCCTTGCCATTTCTATTCGTACCCTGATTTCTTAGTCTGAATCTAATTCTTTGTTGATGTAAGCTCCCAGATATTTATATTTTTACTCCCGCATCATTATTAAAAGAATTTTGCTGAATGTCGATCTAGGGAATCCGGTGGTATGTACATGATGTTTCCATAACCAACGTTCGAAAATTTGTCTTACTGTAAAGTCATGAGGATTATACTAGGAAATATAGTGCTGTTTAATAATAATAAAGTTCAAGCAACAATTCCTATATGCACTAACTTGGTACTGATATCTCTGCTCCCCGATACCAGGTAGCAGTCCCGAAAACATTATAACTGCTACACTCATGCTTCCAATTATCCAACGATTAGCCAGTCCAGCTTATTTCTCCGAGAAAGTGAAAAATATCTATTTGCTATCCGGATTTAATTCATAGATTAAATATTAGAATGCTATTAGCAGCAAAAAACGGTCTGATAGTAAGTAATGAGAAAACTAAATAAATTTCTTTAACATACAAGAGAGAGGACGTAGAGTAGGGCATAACGTAACAATAAACCCATATAATTTTGAAAGATTGCAGCGTTTTAGGTATCGTAGATAACGCTGTCACATAAGAAATAAAATGGAATATTCAGGTAGCTAACTGATGTAAATATAACCCACATAACACTTTTAAATCCAGAAGTCTAATACAAATCCCTAAAATCAGGATATATAAAACAGTGATTAAAGCAGTGCTATTGACTGAAAATGTTACGAGAACGCTGACAAAACAATGTAAGTAAAACTTAGGTATTCATTAGATCAGGATTACTAGAAAAGCCATCAGAATTATTTTCCAACTTACAAAGGTCCGAATACTAACCAATACCGAACCGGAACTAATGCCAAGGTCTAACAGATATATAAAGATAGCAACGTCATACAAGAGACTAAATCTCAACGCCAAAGTTACGCTGGCTACATCCAAAGGCTTTCTAATAACTGCATTGCCAAGTTAAACTGGGAAAATGCCCCGAGAGAAAAAATGCCCTTAGGACGTCCACGAATCAACAGGGGAGGTAACATATGGTCAGATTTAGGAATAATGGGACTACCTACCGACCCATCATATTTATCAACACATGCCTGTACAACCAACTGCTATCCAACCTACAATCAATACTTATCTCTTGGGAACTATCAAATCCATTACATGTAGTCAAACGAAGTAGGCTTAAAAAAAGTTATCTTAGGAAAGGCACTACAGAAATATTGATACATATTTTTAAAACGTTATTTACGTGGCTAAGTTTTCAATAGGAATGAGGAGACAAAAAGCGGAAAAGTCAATAGAACCTTGTTGCGTTCTGACTATACTATGACGATAACCTTTACAATATAAACAATACTTGAGGCAACTGTTTGTCTCAATTTTGTCATTCAGAATGATTATGTCTGTATTTTCTAATTTGCTAATTTCCATAGAATTTAACTATATCTTAATGCCTTTATTTTAATTATACTTTTTTAGTAATGAAAATACGTAAATAGAACCTGGAATATACATTTAACCTTTAATCTCTGGGATAAATCCATCTCCTAAACAATGGCGCCGATATATATTTAGTTAAAATTCTGTGCACTTATTTTAACCGTTTATGTCCTTATCATTCATATATGAGTTGTGACCGATATTACAAACTCATTTACTTTTCACAAAGAGACTCCATATTAACTATACTTATTACTATACAAATCTGATTCGAAATATCGTCGAAAAGTAACAGTGTGTAAAATTATTTTTAATGAAAAGTTAATTAGCCATTTCTTATGGGGTTCAAAAGAAAAGCCTTTACGAAAATTTGAGTACAAATAAGACCACCGTAATCAGTTGTACCCTGGGTAATGAATAATTAATTAATCGGCTAATCAGAATCACCCGGTCAATATGATTTTTGTCAAATCGATCCTTTTTAGGATCAATTATTCTAATAATGTCTACAAATATTAAGGGCATATCTAGAGATAAAGACACTTTACTTTACTTAACCTTATCAGACATATGCGCTTAGCACAAATGTGACGTATTTCTAGTGCAGAAAATACATAGAGGGCAAAAAATAGTGTATTTGGTATTAAGCTGATCGCTGAAAATCACATAATAAATGTAAAAGTGCTATCTCTGCCGGCAAAGAAGCAAAGAAAAACTTAAAATGAGAGAGGACAAAACCAGTCAGCTGAAGGAACCTTTTAACGATGTTGAGCTTGGATCCACTATCTACGTATATAATGAAGAATAGTACGGCACTGACTGAAGATCTGAGTACAAAGCTTATTATAAAATTTGGACCAAAAATACAACAGTTACTGATATCCAAAGTCTTCAGACAAACAAAGCAAAGACAAAGTTGTGGCCTTGCTTAAACCTGACAAAAACCCCAACGACCACAAAAGCTACCGGCCAATATATCTATTTATTTTTTCAGCTATACAAAATACTTCTGCATATGATCCTTAATATAAACCGATATTAGAAGAAAAACTTCAATTTAAAGATAAAAGTGGCTATATATGACAGGATAGATCATGTTAGGATGTTTCGAAAGAAAAATACTAAGGCGCATCTATGGAGCGGTAAATGAAAACTGTGTCTGGAGAAGACGATACAACTTCGAACTCTATAGGATATACCAGGAACCAGATATCGTAAAACACATAAAGATAGGACGTCTGAGGTGGGTAGGCCATGTAATGCGGATGGAGCAAACCGACCCAGCTAGAAAAACGCTCCTTGATAGACCTATTGGTCAAAGAAGAAGAGGAAGACCCAGAACAAGATTCCTAGATAACATCGATGAAGACATGAGAAATATGGAAATACGTGCTTGGCGGAGGAAGGCGATGAATAGGGACGACTGGAGAAAAATTCTTGGGAAGGCTAGGACCCACACAGGGTTGTAAGGCCAAAATGATGATGATGATCATGTTCGTTACACATACTAAATCTTGCCCAACACAGCGAAGACGCATATGAAAAATATCAGACATGAGGAGTGGTATTTGTCAATCTAAATTCTGCTTACGACACCTTAAATTAAAGCACATTTCTCCAAAATCTATGTGATATCCCCTTAGGTAATAAACTCACTTGTATTATCCGCGTATGCCTACACAACAGAAAATTTTCCGTATCACTCAATGATAAGAATAGAAGATGAAGATGGAGAACGTAGTAGAACGGTCTCCTTTGGGGTACCGTAATGGCACCTACACTGTATAATATTTACACAACCCATACCAGTAAATACTAGGACTTTTATTTTGTAGACGATACATCTATTGTTGCACAACCAAAAAATTTTGTTGCTGAAGTGGAGAAAAATCTAAATATCATATCTTAAACACAATAAAAATAGATTATAAATTAATTTTAAGCCAAACCCTGGAAAAAGTCAGGCAGGCTCCTTCAATGTCCCTAACAGAGACGCTTTCACAAATTTGAACATATACCTGAACCAATAGTGTCATGAAATCCTTAAACACACTTTGTACTTCACAGAACTTTGTTTAAAACTAAATGGAAAACTAGAACCAGAAAAATAATATTCTTCGCGAACTTGTCAGCTAAAAATGGGAAGCACATCCTTCCACTCTTAAAACGTAGACGCTTGAACTCTATGCTTCTGCTGCCGAATATACCTTGCTTGTATGGGTGATATCAATACATACTTAACACGTAGATTTAGCTATAAATTAGTCAGCCAAATTCAGCGGATATTAAGACTCACATCCATACATAAGCTCTACAATATCGTAGTTATCAATCCACATAATATCCGAAGATAAGTAGCTAGAGAACAAAAGAAACAAAGTCTAGATTCGTAACATCCACTCCACGAATAACAACCCATTTTATGACTAGAATCGAGGAAAAACTAGCTAGACCAACACATCTGCAGGACATACAAAAAAAATAAGCTGCTTCTCGCCATCTGAACCCTAGAAAGGAACTTCCTTATGGTAGTTATCTTCCTTAAATCTGCAATGAGGACTCTTGCCTTCAAACACCGGTTAACCTGTGTGAATTTGGGGTGATACAAGATTCATTACACTTTCTTAGTTGACTTTGCCATTCCAATCGCTCTTTTCTGAAGGGACAAGGTTTATTTATTTGAACTAAACATGTAAAGTACAGTCAGTAAGCTATTACTTATATTGATCATTGCAAATTTGACACTAACTACACTTATATTGACTACATATTACCCCTAAATAGGAGATAAAACATTCAGTATGTAATATGGGTGTAAGTATGTAATATGGGTGAAGTGGTATAATTGTTGTTAGATAAATTAAGCATTCTTCTTTTTTTTTGTGCACTACTATCTATTTTTACACAAAAATATTTATTTTAGCACTTCAGTATTTATTTTGAGATAACCTTCTATCCAGAATTATCTGTAGTACACAGATAAAACAAGAAATAAAATAATAAAAAATCTGTATAAAAGATATAAAACAATGGATAAAATAAAAGAAGTTCTTATCTATCGAATTCTTAAATAAAACGTATGAAGACATACTCACGTTAACAAAAAACATTAGGAAATTTCCGCATGTGAAAAAAATCCAATTTGGTAACAAAATTCTTTTGTATCTATAAAGCTATTTTTAGAAAAGCACGTACCTACCAAAAACAGGTAGTTAATAGTATTCATATCTGTTACACAATGTAATGCGTTTGAATGATAACAAAAATAAGGAGTCCATATAAACCGTTCAGACTATACGCGAGAAGTAAACAGCTTAATGGCAGAGTTGCCAAACTATCAGAGCTTACTTAAACCGATATACCTATGGTTCCAATATACAATGAAAAAGATCTGAACGACCCCTATAAGATATACACGTGAACTAAGCAATATACATTCATGATACAGGGGTACTTAAGGGCTCCACAAAATTTTTAAAAATTATGAAACTATACATGTTGACGAATCGACAGAGCCAATATTATAGAATGGTCAAGTGAGCTCCGTATATCGGTGTCGACTTGACCACGGAGCTCACTTGAACCTGAATTTTAACATGGGCAGAGTCCACTTTATGCCGTAGATATATATATATATATATATATATATATATAGATATATATATATATATGTATATATATGTAAATATATATATATATATATATATATATATATATATAAATATATATATATATATATATATATATATATATATATATATAAATATATATATATATATATATATATATATATATATATATATATATATATATATATAAATATATATATATATATATATATATATATATATATATATATATATTGTTATGATGTATTGTTTGTTAATGATGAGCAATGAGTGTTTTTTTTAATAATATAACGTTTTTATCGCGGTTCTCAAAGAATTAGTTTGTAAGTACTTTTTTAAATTATCTTTATTATATCTATTATGAAACACACATATATATCTAACCTAGCCAATGTAAATTTAAAATAAACTATCTTTAAATTAAAATTCTTATGAAACTAATTAAATTCTATAGACAATGTAAAATTTAAACAAACTATCTTCAAAATTGAAATTGTTATGACACTAACTAAATTATATTAACAAATTTTTGTACCTTTCTATCACTGAATGCCTAAATGAACTGTTTTCCACTGTATAGATTATAATCACCACTCAAATGTCTTCTTCTCAGCTTCGGTTATCCTTGTTTTTGTGAAATTAGATTTTCCAATTATCAGCTTCCACCAATTTAAGATATTTTTCTTCACAGCATTTATAAACCACCAAGCAAACCAGCAAACAGCATTTATTTTTATTCTTCTTTTCAATATATCAATATCCAATCACCAAAAATATTATTTAATTTTAATATTCAATTAATACTTCTTCCATTATCATCATTTATACATAACATAATTTTTAACCTTCAATAATATTTTCTTTATACTGTTTCTTAATCTTGATTTAACTCACTATATTGAACAATTGTAACTGATTGACTGCCTCTAACTAATTTTCATACTAAAACTGGCCATCATAGTAACTGTAACTCATAACTGATTGACTAACTGAATGAATTGAATGGACTTTCTTACTAAACTTTCTGACTGACTTCCTGAATCCAAATCACCGGGTATTTATATCTTTTTGGATGTTCCAGAATCATCTGGTAAGAAATCATGTTCCATTAAACACATGTCTGAATTTTCTGGAAACAGTATATGTTCGATCCACATAAATAACCATTATTCCCGAATGTTCGACCGTAAACAAAGGTCAAATTCTGCATTCTGGAGAATTCTTTAATTTTCTATTGATAATTTTGTTGACATTTAGGCTTTTCAGATCAGAATATACACTTAAATTAGTAACTTAACATTCTAATTTAATAAACTACACATTTTAAACAACTATAACCCCACTTATATTCGTAAAAATTATTAATTTCTGTCTGTCACTTACTGTATAGTTGGTTGCCTATGCACATGGCTTACTTAAATAAATTTACAACATTAAAATACAACTTTTCACAATTATTATATGCTAATTTCTTAAAAATGCCCTCACATAAATAATTTTTATAAAATTTTCTAGTATATAATTATTAAAATAACCAAATACTTTTAATATCTAATATTATCTAGTAGTGTAACTTATAAATTATTTTCTATAAACACCAATCATATCAATACCACAAAATAATATTTAAAATAAATAATTTACTTATTATTTTTTTTAAATATTAATTTTCTTGTCCACTAATTTAATTTCTTATTTAAAAATTGTTCTATTAAATACATCCCTGTTCGCTGTCTATGTCAAACTGTCATGTCAAATGGAAGTTTGTGTGTTGTGTGTTTACATTTTACAATGGATGTTAGGATACAAATCTAGGAATTATTTCCATTCAAAAGGCTTTCATCCATATAAATTGGTAAGTTTTACACTTTTTATAAAGACATTTACACAATCAATTCTGTATCTAACCCCAAATTATGATTTTTAGGGTACCAAACAATTTCCATATGTACAAAATTCAACAAGTATGATGTCAAATTTATTCACAACAATGAAATCTATCATCTATTTAACAAATCAAGTCCATTGAATAAAATGGATATATCAGTAAGCTGTTAGTGTTGTTATTATTAGTGTTATACTTAGATCTGGTATCATCCTTTTATAATAATTAATTATTCCAATGAAACCTCTTAAAGTTCTTAAATTGTGTGGTGTTTTATATTCCTGAATGACCTGTGTCCGTTCTGGATCCATTTCTATTCCCTTAGTATTAAGTTTATAACCTAGATTTATTACTTTTTTTTTGAAAAAATGTACATTTTTCTTAATTTATTTTTAGTCCAACTTTGTCTAATCTATTGATTATAATTTTTAGGTGTTTCTCATGATCTTCAGCCGTTTTAAAAAAAAAATAATATATCATCAATGTAGTGAATTACAAAATGTTCATATTGATCCAGAATATCATGAAGACATCTACATAGAGCACTGCAAGATGATTGAAGTCCAAATGGTAATACTTTGAATTGATATACTACTCCATCTATCTGAAATCCTGTATACTGTCTACTTTTTCTTTCTAGAGATATTAACCAGAAACTATGCTGTAAATCGATTTTAGTGAAAAATGACATTCCTGTAATTCTTCCTAGTATTCCATCTATACTCATTGGTGCTTCAAATTGCTTTTTAGTAATCTTGTTAATATTCCTTGCATCCAAACATAACCTGATTTCACCTGATCTTTTACGTACTACTACTATAGGCTTGATAAAACGTGTATCTGCCTTCTCAATGATTCCATCTTCTAACATATTATTAATTGTTCTATTTACTTCTTCTCTGTATTTATATGGTATTGGGTATGATTTTGTTTTAAAATCTTTTTCTTCTTTAACTTTTATACTATGGGTATAATTTTGTGCAATTCTATTTTCTTTATTGACAAGTCCCTTGTGTTGCTGCAATATGGAAACGACTATTGATTTATATTCTTCAGGGCAATTAACTTTTATCACATCTTCTTCTTTACAAATAAAATTATTCTTCATTATGTACTCATTATTCCTTGCTTCCAATTTTACGCACTCCACCTCGTAGGCATCCATCTGCTTAAAATTTCCATTCCTTAAATACTCACTACAATAATTATTCTTTACATTCTTTTGGGACATTTCCCTATCATCAAAATACATTTCTTCTTCATAAACATCATTATTTTCTTTTAATAATATCCTATCAACTCTTATTCCTTCTTCCACCTCATCTTTCTGCATAAATTTAATTATTTGCCCTTCCAAAGTTACCATTTTTTCTTCAAAATCTATCTTTACTTTCTTCTTTTCCAATTCATCATTTCCCATTAATATATCAACACATAAATCCTTGACAATAAATCCTTGCATATTAATTTTTTTATTAAGAATATTAATTTTAAAATTGGCTAGTTTATCAATTTTACCCAACTTCTTATTATTTGCACCAACAATTTTAATTTTTGGAATATTTATTATATCTGATAGTTTTAATGTATTAAAAATAAAATTCTCCGAGACTAAAGTACTTTCTGAACCAGTATCTATCATAATTTTAATCATTTTATTTTTGGCCAAAGCATTTATATAAATTAAATTAATAGATTCAATAATTTTATCTTCATCTAAAGAAATAAATTCAGAGGGTTTTTCATAATAGCAATGGCCTAACTTGTAATTCAGAAAGTTTACTGAACAAAATTTTGATTATTAGAATTGTCAGATTGTATCTGACCACTTGGATCTGATGTCCTATGTCTTTCCCTACTATGACTTCTACTCACATTTTCCTGCCTTGTACTACTTCGTTCCCTGTCTTCGCAGCTGCTATTCCTTCGAACACAATTTACCTGTCTGTTATAGTTAGGTCGCTCTGTATTTCTTCTATTGTTAAAATCTTGTCTATTATTATTAGTACTGTTATTAAAATGTTGTGTATTGTTACGTAAAAATATGAGTCATAGTTTTAACCTGTAACATGTTTTTATTCTAATATGTTGTAGAGTTTACGAGAGGCATCTATTTACCTGAACGACCTTTCAGAAAAAGGTCGAACCGATGCGAGGGAAATCCAGTTTGCCTTTACCGTTTCGCCGTCTACTCAAGAATGATTTGGACTTTTCGAGATAACGGCGATTTATGTATAAAAATAAAACATTTTTATATGGAAGGACAGTTAATTCTCAACACCCGCGCTCGCGAATTTGTTACGTACGGATATAATAAATTATTGTCAGATAAGTTAATATAAATAAAGAAATAAATTAAATCCGTAAGTGTTATAAATATTAAACCTTTTAATAAATTCACAACAAATGGTGTCAGAACAGTGGAATACTTAGATAAATTGCGAAAATAAATTACAAGTGAATATAAAATAAATTGTGAAAATGGCTACGATTTATGAGCTGACAGTGACTAATTTAAGAAGACATCTTGAAGACAGAGAATTAGCTTCTACCGGAAAAAAGGCTGAGTTAGTCCAACGACTAAAGAACGCTTTGCTAGAAGAAGGACTAGATCCAGAGACTTATATATTTGAAGATGCTGTCCTCTCGTCGATTTCGAAAGTTTCTGGTGATGTAGCCAAAGTTTCTGGTGACATCGCATCATTAGAGAACAAAGTATCTGGCGATATTTCGAAAGTTTCCGGCGACATCGCTTCTTTAGAAAGCAAAGTTTCTAACGAGATTTCTTCCCTGGAAAGCAAAGTTTCTGCTAACATCTCTTCAGAAATCTCTAAAGTCACTTCTGAGATGTCTGCCCTGGACGATAGAATATCTTCGTTAAAAAACCAAGTTGCTGCCGATAAGTTGGCCTTCGAAGAAAAGATTAAAGAGATGGAAAGGAAGATGGAAGAAACAGGGACAGCAGAGAGAGGTAACAATCCGATTACAGTGGAGATAAAAGAAGACGAGACGAAATTTAAGTTGGAGACACGGCCAAAATTTGAAGGAAGTGGAGGTTCTATTCATGTTAAAGTCCCAACTTTCGACGGAAAATCATCATGGAACAACTACATGAAACAGTTCGAATCAGCCGCAAGAGCAAATGGATGGTCTGAAAAAGAAAAGGCTGTAAACCTGACTATCGCTCTTCGAGGAGATGCCTTAGATGTGCTTCAGACCATAGCCGTAGAGGAGACCGATGATTTCGAACAACTGAAGAAGAGGTTAAATATGCGATATGGCCACGAACATTTGGAGCATGTATATCAGTCACAGCTTAAAAATCGTAGACAGAAGAAAGATGAGGCTCTTCAAGAATATGAGGTAGATATTGCCAGATTAGTACGATATGCTTATCCAACAGCTCCCGACGACATGATGGAAAAATTGGCCGTTCAAACGTTTATTGATGGTCTTCGTGATCATGAAATGCAGAGAACACTACGATTAGCTCGTCACAAGACGCTGGTTGATGTCTTATCCGCCGCCCTCGAATACGAGTCAGCTACGCAGGCCTCTGGCGGGTACAGTAAAGTTAGGACTGTAAAAGAGGAAGGAGATGAAGATAAACTTGACCAGCTCTTTAATTTGATAAAAAGCATGACATGCAAGAAAACGAAGACCATAAAATCAAGAAACTCACCATCGGAAAAACCAGAACGAATCGGCTTTAGGGGAGCAGCTTCGACCCGGAACTTTTCCAAAGACCCTCTTATACTAATAGCGTCTTTGAAATGTCGTGAAGATAGTGTATATGTAGATGGAGAAATAAATGGTAAAAGACATACGTTGTTGGTGGATACCGGAGCGACCAGAACCATTATACGCCCGACAGTTATAAACAGCCGAAAGAAACTGTTACCAACGAGGTTACGACTTCGGACCGCTACAGGTGAAAATGCCAACATTCATGGAGAAATCCAGGTACAATTGGGAATTGGGGCAGAAAAGTTTGTCCATACTGTTATAGTTGCTGACATCGAAGAGGATGTTATATTAGGAATGGACGTAATGAATATGCATGGATTCCAATTGGATTTTAAGAATAAGGTAATCACAGTTGGCAACGAGGAGGTATTTCTCCATCCACATAATGACAACACTGTGCAAGCAGCCATTACAGAAGATACAGTCGTGCCTGCGAGAAGCGAAACGATCATAGTAGCGCGACTACAGGGAATGGTGGACGAAGGGAGACCTGTTATGATGGAGCCTTGGAACCACGACGATGAGGTTGGCCGTGGAATCATAATTGGAAAAGAATTGGTGACTTCGGCTAAGGAAATTCCTGTGAGACTTATTAATGTCAACGACTACCCAGTGACCATCAAGAAAGAGACAAAGGTAGGAACTTGTGTACCTGTGACATCCATAATCCGTCAGGCGACAACATCTGATAATTCCAACGACAAATTCGACCAAATGGTTGCAGTTGCAGGACAGTCTCTAAATCAGATGGAGAAAAGGAAATTAAGGGAATTTCTTCGGCAGTATCGTGATATTTTCGTACCGAAAGGAGGAAAGACGGGAAGAACTACCGTTGTCAAGCATAAAATTGATACTGGTAATGCTAAGCCAATTCGTCAAACAGCTCGACGATTACCACAGGCGAAAAGAGAGGAAGCTGAAACGATTGTTCAGGAAATGAAGAAAGACGGGGTGATAGAACCTTCTACGAGCCCATGGGTCTCTCCGGTGGTCCTGGTTAAGAAGAAAGACGGAACGACAAGGTTCTGTGTGGATTACCGTTTGCTGAACAACGTTACCAAGAAAGATAGTTATCCTCTGCCTCGGATCGATGACACATTGGACACATTGGCTGGAAGTAAATTGTTTTCTACTTTAGATTTGAAGTCTGGATACTGGCAGGTAGAAATGGACCCAGTCGATAAAGAAAAGACAGCCTTCACCACAGGATCTGGATTGTGGCAATTCAACGTTATGCCATTTGTACTTTGTAATGCTCCTGCAACATTTGAGAGGCTTATGGAAAATGTGTTGAGAGGGTTATCTTGGAAAACATGCCTGGTTTATTTAGATGACATAATCGTCTTGGGGGAGACATTCGAAGATCATTTGAGGAATTTAGAAAACGTTTTTAATCGACTTAAAGCTGCCCAATTGATGCTAAACCCCAAGAAGTGCCAGCTATTTCAAGGTAAAGTCAATTATCTGGGTCATATAGTCAGTAAAGAAGGAGTGGCCGTGGATAAGGGAAAAATCGATTCCATTAAGGAATGGCCAAAACCAACTGACAAACATCAAGTGAGAAGTTTTCTTGGACTATGTACTTACTACCGGAGGTTTATTAAGAAGTTTGCAGATATCGCTAAGCCATTAACGCGACTTACAGAGGAAGCAAGAGAATACCGCTGGGATATAGACTGCCAAAATGCCTTTGAAACGTTGAAAAAGCATTTAATAACAGCACCAATTTTGGGGTATCCACTGCCAGAAGGAGAGTTCATCTTAGATACGGATGCAAGTAACGTGGGAATTGGAGGAGTGCTGTCTCAGATTCAAGGAGGACAGGAACGAGTCCTCGGATATTTTAGTAAAGTCCTTTCAAAACCTGAGCGGAATTATTGCGTCACGAGAAGAGAACTTCTGGCAGTAGTGAAATCAGTAGAGCACTTCTATCAATACCTCTATGGAAGGAAGTTTTTAATCCGAACCGACCATGCCGCCCTTAAGTGGTTGATGCAGTTTAAGAATCCAGAGGGTCAGATAGCCAGGTGGATCGAACGACTCCAAGAATACGATTTTAAGATTGAGCACCGAGCCGGAGTTAGCCACAGAAACGCTGATTCTCTTTCCAGAAGGCCATGCCCAGCAGAGTGTCCCCACTGCAACAAAACGGAATCCAAGGAAGCAGCAGTGCTAAGAACGACGATTGTCAACGACGACTGGACGCCTACTAAGATAAGGGAAGAACAAGAGAGAGATCCAGTTATACAGAAAATCCGAAAATGGAAAGAGGAAAACCGTCGACCACCTTGGCAGGAAATATCAAACCTATGCTCAGTAGTTAAGACGTATTGGGCCCAGTGGGACTCATTTATCATCGAAGATGGCTTGCTTAAACGAGTCCTGGAAAATGATGACGGTTCAGAGAAGAGAAGACAGTTGGTGATCCCAAAGAGCAGAATAGCCGAAGTACTTCGTCAGTTACACGACAGTCCATCGGGAGGGCATTTTGGTGTAAGGAAAACCCTTCAGCGAATTCGGGAACGGTTTTATTGGATGAACAGTTCCGACGACGTAAAAGACTGGTGTAAGAAATGTACTATCTGTGCTACGAGTAACGGGCCTCACCGGAAAAGGAGAGCTCCTATGAGACAATATAATGTTGGAAGCCCGTTTGAAAGAATAGCTTTGGACATTGCAGGGCCATTTCCAGAAAGTGAAAATGGGGGCAAGTACATGTTGGTAGTAATGGATTACTTCACTAAGTGGGTCGAGATTTACGCACTTCCAGACCAGAAGGCCGCCACCGTTGCAGATAAGTTGATCCAAGAATATATCAGCCGATTTGGAGTGCCTTTGGAGATCCATAGCTTATTGATTACCCTTTATCGTTTATAAATAAGGAATTTTCAACAATCGATCGAATAGAACAAAACAACTTAGAACGAGATCCTACAGCATATGCAAGGAATAATACGAGAACAATAACAATACCATACATAAAAGGATTATCGGAAAAGCTTAAAAGGATAGGAAATAAATTCAACATTTCAACAACATTCAAAACAACAAACACGTTGAGATCTATCTTGTCCAAAACCAAACCTAACAATGAACAAGAAAGGACAAAGAATTGCATTTATAAAATACCTTGTGAATGCGATCAGTTTTATTTAGGTGAAACATCAAGACCATTAAATGTTAGAATAAGTGAACATCAATCCTATATTAAAAATAGAGAATTTAATAGATCTCAAATCTGTAAACACGCATGGGATAATGAACATAGGGTTCAATGGAATGATTCAAATATAGTCCTAAAAGAAACGGATGGTAAAAAGGGAAAAATCAAAGAAGCGGCTCTAATTATGCTAAATGAGACCAATTGTGTCGCGAATTCCTCGGCAGAATGTAGTAGGATCTGGTTACCCCTATTGAAAGAGGAAGTTATTAAAAGGAAAATACCAGTATTGGTAAGTCAGTAACATATAGAGAAAACATCATTTATGTTTTTTAAATAACAAACATATAAAATCGGAATTTGGTGTTTATTGAAGGTAAACTAAATCCACGATCAAATACTTACCATGTCGGGATAGTATTATGAGGTTTTTTTCCTGGTTTTTCCCTCATAATTTACTATGGAATCACTAACAGGAGAATTTTACTGTCATCATGGCATGTATTTGTCTTTTTAAAGACGAATTACATGTTATGATCTTTTCTGACGGATATTCTCAAGTTAAAGTTGATTTCATGTAATCGAATGAACTATCTTATAAGTAAAGTCGTCCCAGGAACGCAACTCAACAATATTGGCAATATCATTTTAAAGTCTTCTACTTTAAAATGTATAAGGTATGTCTGAATTGTCAATATAGATGAGTCAGATAAAATTAAATTATTAGAAGAATTTTGTCACTAAGTAACAAAAAACAAAATTTGTTTAATTTACTAATGTTTGTATTTTGAGAACGATTTCCGAAGTGGAAATTGAAACGTCAATAAACGTATTTTAACCTTTAATTGTGGCTTATTCCCATTTAAATATAAATTAATTTAAAATGCCACAAGAAAATAGCTTCAAAACAATATCTATCTTATTATCTTGAATAATCCTCTTTACTTCTGTCCTCTCATTTTCTATCCTTTTCTTGTAGTCATTCCGTATATTTTTTATTTCATTTGCTACTTTTTTCTCTGCAGCTTCAAGTTTTTTATCTATTTGTTTTTCTATTTGTTTTACAATTTTATTATTATTATCTTCTATTTTCTTTTCTAATTTTCTATAATTCTTTTCCATTTTTTTCATGTTCTCTTCCATTTTTTTCGTATTCTCTTCCATTTTCTTCGTATTCTCTTCCATTTTATGTTCCATTTTTCTCATGTCTTCTTTGATTTCTTTTGAATTCTCTTCCATTGTCTTTTCCCTCTGCATCATTAATGACATCAAAGCTGCCATATTGATATTTTCCTCTCTTTCTGGATTCATTTCTGCAGTATCTTGTGGAGCTTGAACTAAAATCTCCTCTTGTACGGGTTGTGTTTCTACTTCAACATCTTCTTCATTCTTTTTGTTTCTTGTACCTTTCTTTCCTTAAGACATTTTGAGACTTTACTTGTTCAAATATAATTAAAAATTAAATCTATATTTTTTTTTCTAATGATAATTAATTTAATTATATGAGAGCACTTATCTTCCCAAACTAATTCTTTTAAATAGAGAGCCCCACGTTGGGCGCCAAATTGTTATGATGTATTGTTTGTTAATGATGAGCAATGAGTGTTTTTTTTAATAATATAGGGTTTTTATCGCGGTTCTCAAAGAATTAGTTTGTAAGTACTTTTTTAAATTATCTTTATTATATCTATTATGAAACACACATATATATCTAACCTAGCCAATGTAAATTTAAAATAAACTATCTTTAAATTAAAATTCTTATGAAACTAATTAAATTCTATAGACAATGTAAAATTTAAACAAACTATCTTCAAAATTGAAATTGTTATGACACTAACTAAATTATATTAACAAATTTTTGTACCTTTCTGTCACTGAATGCCTAAATGAACTGTTTTCCACTGTAGATTATAATCACCACTCAAATATATATATATATATATATATATATATATATATATATATATATATATATATATATATATATATATCTTAGAATATAAATAAAAAACGAACAGGGTTCATAATTACAAAAACAATTTCTAGGTTTTTATGATGTTATGAGAACTCTACGATAACTTAACATTAAAACATAACAAAAAACACAAGAAAAAATGTATGCGAGCACTATTGTTCATTTATTTAATTTTTGTTGATTTTTTTATTTGGACCGATGGCTCAAACATCATTTGGATGTTTTTGTTAAAGCTCTTTCAAGGGTCAAACCACACTATGGTTTGTTTTTTAACCAGGAGGAGTAATTCAAATTTACCGCGCCGTAATGCTTGTTTGTAATTGGTTCATTAAATTATGACGTTTTGACACTAATGACATTTATGAAATTTTAAAATTCAAAATATGTCGACGATTTTTTGTATTTTCTGCGTTATTCCTTTAATTTTTAGATTTTTCGTTTGCATTTATATAAAAAGCAGTTCGTTTCAGAACTATTTAGAGAAGTATTAGTGCTATTAAGATAACAATATGGATTTGGTAGAGTAGAATAGATTTGGGTCATTTATCATCAAATATCAAATGAAAAACATTGCATAGTAAACATGTACCCATGTGCAAACAAATAAATATTAATAATCCTGGAATGAAAATAACAGCCATGGTAGCAAAAATAAACCAGGCAACAGGTTAGTTTTACCCCTGTACAAACAAATAAATATTAATAATCCTGAAATGAAAATAACAGCCATGGTAGCAAAAATAAAACAGGCAACAGGTTAGTTTTGCAGAATAGTTATTGTTAAAATCAAGATTTACTAAAGTAATATATTCTCTCTTCTATGGCCTAAAAAAACTACAATACATTTATGGAGAGTCTAAATAATGAACATAAGTCTATACCTGTACATTTAAAAAAAGGTCAATCCCATAAAAATTGGTTATATTCTTATAAAGTAGCATACAAGTTAATGCGCTGATGAAATATTGTAAAATTCCATTGGATTTTAAATATAATTTTATCACGAATATATCGCTTTCGTATACGTTCCGGATAATACCGGTTCTTATACAATGTGATAAATAAACTCTAAAAAATGGTAATCAACTTCTTCATAACAATCCAGCATTTTTTTATTGCAATTAGAAAAACAAAAAAATATATATTGGAAGTGAATTGGGAAAAATTATTATTGAAACATAAACAAACAAAGTTAGGTTAGAACCGACGTGTGAGGTTGTCCGATACTGATTACTGGATTACCGCAAGGCCGAGATAATCAACCAAAAAAGAATATGTATTTGGTGACTTTTCTAGTAACTTTCTTGGGTGTGAATCCACGGTTCGTAGACTTACTACGGTTGCCTCTTCCGACAATAATTTGGTGAAATTTTGCTGTTGTTTTCTATAAAAACTTATTTTGAATTATCGAAGAAACGTTATTTATTGTAGTTACATATAGTACCTATTGTCTTCGTGTCTTTTTATAAGGTAGGTTAAAACTTTAAAATTTCATTGTGTATTAACGTAATAATAATGTTGATGAAATTTTAGAATGCCAGGCACAGGTTGTAGTGTGTAGGAAAAATACTAAAAAAATGGACCGAAAAAAATAACGTCATACTATAGTTATGCCATATATTCCTAGAAAATGGCGGTGTTGACGCACATTCTTCGGTGCTGTAACTTCGGTTATAGCAGTGGTTTTCTCTGGATCGGTTTTAATTTCTTCTGTCCCAACGACGTGTCTCAAGTATCTTGAGACAGAGTTCTGTCTGGAAAAATGTGCATTTTTAAAGTTTAGCTGTAATCTTGCCACCCTCAGTCTTCGAAAGACTTCTTGTAGGTGATTTAAATACTCTTGGAGTATCTTCGATATTACCACGAGATCATCTAAGTAGGCGAATGCAAACTCTGTCAGGAGATATTACTTGATCCAGTAGGCGTTGGAAAGTTGTTCCAGCGGAGTGTAGGCCAAACGGAGTAGCTCTAGATTGAAAGTGGCCTTTTCCGGGTACGCTAAATGCTGTTACTGGGTGGCTTGTCTCTTCCAGAGGTATTTGAAAGTAACATTGTTTTAGATCAGGGGTAGAAATGAAATTTTCTGATAGCTCGGTGACCTTTCGTCGATACAAAATCGGTACGAGTTGTCTTTTTTTCTGACTAGTACAATCGGTGAACTCCAACCACTTGTGGAGGATTCGATAGTTCCTTACTTTAACACCTTGTCTACTTCTTCATTGATGATTTGTAATATTGCGGGGTTGTGCACTCTATACGGCTACTTGACAAGGTCGCATCTCTTCTTTAACTTTATTTCGTGTTTTATTCAGTTGGTATGTCCTCTTACTCTCTCGAATTCCCTTAAATCTTTTCTTAATTACTGCTTGAAAACCATAACGACCCGAAGCACTTATCGTCAGACATTGCCCTAAGGAAAGCCGCCCTAGAGACGATACACACCAAGTACCCAGCACATGAGTGGATCCACATATACTGCGATGGATCCTCGATGCCGGACTCGGGAAGAACAGGAGCAGGATACGTCTCAACGTTCTTCAAAGGCTCTATAGCTGTGGGTGCCCCTCTCACCAACTACGAAGGCGAAATTGCTGCTATACACGAAGCTGCAAAAAATCTTGAGAATTTCCAACACCCCCAAAAAGTTGCCTTTTTCATCGATTGCCAAGCCGCAATCCTCGCCCTGTCGACAAATCGATACACCGACTGTGCCAAAACAATATCTTGCCGCGTCCAACTATCGAACTTGATGGAAAAAGGGTGGCTGATTACTCTACAATGGATCCCTAGTCATGTCGGTGTTGAAGGAAATGAAGAGTCGGATGAACTTGCAAAAGAAGGCACTACTCTTCCACAGCCCCCTAGCTTCCAATCGTACACATCAGCAAAGTCCACCATTAGAAGAGGAATCAAAGCGAAGATAAAAGAGCAGCAAATACAAGCCGGTGCTGGAAAATCTTGGGCCCACCTAATAGAGTCACCAATCCCTCGCAACTTGCCGAGACCCATTAGTGTAGCCCTGTTCAGAACAACTACGGGGCATGACTACCTGGCCTCCCATCTACATCGCATTGGCGTCCGCGAAAATGACAACTGTCCACTATGTGATCAGCCCCAGATGGATGCTGCTCACCTTCCAGAGTGCCCAGCCCTGAAAACAGACCCACCCGAGGAGGATGAAGATCGCCTACGAGAAACGGCTCGTCTATACTGGTCAGCGCGCCACCAAATGGCTAACATGCCAAGGGTGGGCGTTGACTAGTAAGTAAGTAAGTTTTCTTAGGAATCCTTCTAGATCCGTATTTTAAGTAGTATTCTTCATTATAATGAATGTTTCTCGGGTCTGTAAATTATTGATCTCGCAGTCAACAGCTAATTTCCTATTTAGTTTTATCGATGAACCGTTTGCTAGTTTTTTTCTTCCGCTATAGATTTCTAGAAAGTCTTTGTATGCCTGTGCTATTGTGTCTTCGGCATAATGTTTAGTAGTTCCTGTATCAATTAGCGCTTTGTAAGTTTTATTCACGATTTTTAATGATGCAAGAAGTCGAAAGTCGTTGTTCACTGGTTGTATAACGGCGAGAACGAATGGAGTCGAACCTTACTCCACAAACTGGGACGACACCTTATTTCTCCAGTCTGCTATTCGTTTCCCTGACGCCATATACAGCAGTCACTGCTGTAAATTCCATCTTTGCCGCAACGTGAACAGAATTTTTTCCATGTGTTTTTGCAATTTTTACGGATGTGACCTGGCATTTTGCATCTAAAGCAAGTCATTTTGGCGTCGTATTCTCTTGGGGCCTTACCTTCTTGGTGTCTTTGAAGATTTTAATTTACTCTGGTTTTTTCGTCTTCCATGGCTTCATATTCCAGGGCTATTTTGCAATGCAGTTAAATCTTTAAAGTCCCGGCGGCGAATATAAAGTTTATATTCGGGTATCATATTTCTATATATCCGTTCCAGTTCTTGATCTTTGGAAAAAGATCCATCTCGTCTATTGTAGCGAGATTAAATAAAACGAGCGGTTCGAATTTATATAAATATATTTATTTATAAGTTTACAGTTCGGTACTCTCTTATCAACTAAAATCACTCATAACACCCTTACATATATATACCAAAAAGTATTATTCTCGAATCTTCTGGGGTAGTCCCACCTCTAATTCGTTATTTGACAAATGGATTTCTATAGCGCTCGATACATCGCGAAGGTTTTCGAAGCCATTTCGAGATGCAACCGTTACATAGGCCATGCCGAACGCATGTTCGTAACAGTATGAATGTCTATGGTAAATTTACTTTGGGATAGAAGCTTTCTTAAAATCTTCGCTAACGTGTGTCCATGAGTCCAATTTCTGTTGTTGTTTCAGTACCATAGCAATATTTTTTATCGAAGTGCATGTTCCACTTTCGTACTTGGTTTAATAACTCTGCTTGCGACATTTGTATCGGTATTGTTAGGTCTTGTAATTCTCTTCTGATAATTGACATTTCTTGGGTTAGTACGTCGGCTTCAGATTCTTTGGAAGGATTGACCTTGACCTTGGGATCGTACCTGTAGGTTCTCCGCGATCTTTAAAAAAGTCTTTTAGCATTGCTCTAAAATTTTCGAAGGTTCCCTTGAAATCTAAGCCGACTTTTTCGGTCTCGCCTTGTAATTCCCGGACAGGCGGTATATCTACGACGTACATATCATGGAGTATACAGAAAGTCTATTAATCAAAATAATATAAAAAAAATATACATTAAAATTATTATTGATATATTTCTTTTTATGTTGGATTTTATATTGATATATTTATTTTGATATATTTTAGTGGTACATTTTTATCTTGATATATACTGATTTATTATCCATACATTTTATTCCTGAATTTGAAGAAGATCTAATTTTTTTTTCTACATTCTTAGATGCGTGCGACCGTGCTATTAAGATATCAACAGGCGATCAACGTGTTCTATTAACGATTCACATAAAAAAATAGACTTAGAGAGGTTAGGCAATTCAACTAATACCCTATTCTTATTCAGAAATAAAACAATCATTAAATATTCATTTCGGAGACAGTAAAGATCTGACCTTCTTAATACAAGACTTACAACTAAAACAATTATCTAACGAATCACCCCTAACCTTTTTTAACCGATTACAAGTTTTAAATGCAAAAATGCATGCCTCGATAAAATCAAGTTTGTCGCAAGATCAAAAAGCCACCCAATGTGAATTAATTAATACCATGACTCTATTTTGACCGGTTTAGAACCTCATTTAGGACAAATTATTAGGGCCAGCAATTATTAGATCAAGATGGTTCTTGATCTTATTAAAGCCAGCAATCTTATCCGACACGAACTGTAATTATCATATTTCGAAACTTATATACTAAATCAATTATCTCTAAACCCTCTCAACCAATGGCAAAGCCCTCGTCGCAATTTTCAAAATGTACAAATTGTGGCCGCATTGGGTATTTAAATACCGAATGCCGCTCTTCATGTTACGAACAAACAAACCAAACCTTTTCCAGGCCACCCGGTTACCAAAACCAATATAATGGTTGACCAAGAAACTATCAAAACAATCAAAACTATAATAGGAATTAATATTTCTTCAATTCACCCACAGAGAAATTTTTTTTCATCCCAAAATCAAAATCGTCCATCTGATATTCAAAGAAATCCAAATTTTCAAAGGGCACATGTTTTAAACGGATACCCTGACGAAATACCAGAAAACTATTATACAGACGACAATTACTATACAAACAATTGTTACACAGATAATTATAATACAGATTATTATACAGAAAATAATCTGCAGACCGATTTTTATAATAACGACGTCAATAATACACACAATACAGAAAATTATCAGAATTTTCTTTCACTTCCCAATCAAAACCATCCTTCGAATTCAACAGATATTACGGAAATATCCGAATCTTAATTTTCCCGAACAGACATTCCTGTAAGCCCCTTTCATACAATGAATTCTAAAAATTTATATTACCTTAATGATGCTACTAATTCTTTTAAACTTTAAATTGACACGGGTGCTGGAATTATTGTTTATAAAGAAAACACAGCACGAAACTATCATAATAGAGTTCCGGAGAAAGTTACTATTCAAGGCATAACCGACGAAAAATTATTAATTACAGAATCTCTCCTTATTCCCTTTATCAAAGATAATCCTCACAAAGTTTTCATTTTTAATCTAGAGATTGATTTCGATGGCATATAGGCCTAGACTTCCTAGATCATTATGAATATGTAATAGAGCTAAAATCCCGACAGTTGCATACAAATTTTACAACCCTTACTCTTCACAAAGTAGGACAAAAGACAAATACACCCGCAAAAGACAAATCGCAGACAATCCTTACAGAAACAATATAAGTAGAACCTGAAAATAATACTAAGTTAGATCCCAAACCAAAATCAAATATAAAAGCCCAAAAAACCATGAGTAGGGAATTGTACCACCTTCCAAAAAACTCAAGACCAAGACAAAAATCTGGAAAGACTGGAGAGAAAACGAATAAAAGAAAAAACAATAGTCGAAAAACAGCCTTTTCCGTTGAAAATGGACATTACGAATTTGTTCGCATGCCATTCGGACTAATGAATGTTCCATCTACTTTCCAACGAGTAATGGACAACATCTTCTTAGGAATCCAAAACGAAAGGTGCTTAGTATATATGGATGACATAATAATCTATTCACCCACTATTCACGACCATATGTCACTACTGACAGAAGTATTTAAAAGGTTGCGAAAAGCAAATTTAAAAATACATCCAGATGAATGTTAATTTTTGAGGAAAGAAGTAGCCTATTTGGGCCACCTTGTAACAGAACATGGAGTAAAAACAAACCCTGCTAAGATATCATGTATAAAGAACTTCCCGGAACCAAAAAACAATAAAGAAAAAAAATCATTCTTAGGCTTAGCCGGTTACTACCGAAGATTCATTCCAAATTTTGCCAAAATTTTGAAACCTCTTACAAAACTACTTCAAAAAAGCGTATCTTTTATTTTTAATTCTGAATGCAAAGAAGCCTTTAATGACCTCAAAAATATGTTAATATCAGACTCAATTCTTATATATCCAAATTTTGAAGAACCATTTTTACTTACTACTGATGCTAGTGCATTCGCAATTGGAGTCGTTGTATCGCAAGGCCATATAAGAAAAGATTTACCAATCGCATATGCCTCTAGAACACTATGCAGTGCAAAAACAAAATTTGGTTTTATTAGATCTTTCGAAATTCAAGAGCAAATTTCACAACTATTCTTAACCCCAAAACTAACCAAACTTCCAAAGTAAATTTTGACAGATTAATTAATAATAATTTTCCTTTATAGATTTTACGGACTCTTTTCAATCGCCCAGTCCCAAATTCATCAAACTTCTATTAATAAAACAATTATAATATTTTTTCATGAAAAAGTTTATGAATTGTTCCCCATCAAAACTATAATATCCAACATTGACAGAATTTTAGAAAACCCACTGGAAAAATTTATTAACGCTGATACACCGAGAAAACTTGCATTTTAAGCCGAAGTACAGACACATGTCAGTCTGTTAAAACAAATTTCAAACTCCGTTAACTTAAAACATAAAGAAATAATCTCCGACACCGTACCTAAACGCGCAATACATAAACACGCAAAACGCGGTTTTTAGTCAATGGTATTAAAACAATGTGGAAATCTATTAGTGGAAATTTAGACGCTTCCGACGGCGAATTAAAATTATAACGCCATCTGAACAAAGACATCTGAATTAATTAAGTTTTCCGAAAACTGCTAAAAATATAGGTTACCGTAATTGTAAGATAAGATCAATGAGGTATAATATATATTTATTAGATGTTACTGGGTAAGATAAACGTACATTTACTATAAAAATAAAATGACGTTTAACAAACGTCAACGCTTTACCAAAATAAAATAAAAAAAAACTAAATAAGATTAAATAAAATTAAATAAAGGTAAATAGAATTAAATAAAATTAAATAAAGGTAAATAGAATTTAATAAAATTAAATCAAGTTAAACATAATTATGTAGAATTAAATAATTTTTGGGGCTTTATGTTGTTGGGGTTTAGAATAGTTCGTCGTATCACGACGTATGATCCCTCATTGGAAAGGAGAGGCGGTAGCGAATAGGTTGAGACAGAAAAAACACACACGGTGGTATAATGAAGGGTGTGATATGTTAAATGAAAAGGAAGAATATCACGAATATATTAAGATAGAAAAAACAAACAAAGCGACTACCAAAACTACACAGTGTATTCATTATTAATGAACGTATAGTTTCATACGAGATGTCATAGGACACTATGCAAAAAATAGTTTAACTAAAAGACAAATTTTAATTTATTGACTTAAAGAAGGCCTCTGGCTGAGTCCAAAATAAGCAACTGAACGAATCCTAACATGCGACATAGCAAATGAAAGGGAAGTATATAACAAATATATTCAGATAAAAAAACAAACATGGCGACTACCAAATGGGCACTACACAGTATTTTTATTATTAATGATAGGACACTATGGATAAAAATAGATTTACTATAAGACAAATTTTGATTTGTTATCTTAAAAAAGGCCTCTGGCTGAATAAAAATAAATAATTGATCGAATCCTAACATGCGACATAGCAAATGAAAGAAGAGGATATAACAAATGTATTCAGATACAAAAAACAAACAAGTATAGGCTTGAGATATATCGTTTGAAAGGTCTTTTTATTCTCCATTCAAAAATGTTGTCGCTTTCAAGTTTATTAAGATTAATTAAGATAAAATAAATTAAAATCATGTGGTTACCAAAATTCGCTACAATACAATCAAAAACTAAAATGTAATGCAAAACGTAATAAAATGGAGAACACGAAAAAGAACTATGAATGTTAATGAAGTAGATGTTCAAAATGTTCACCGCGAACGTCTTGGCAACATCCTAATCTCAAATAAAACTGTCTTCTAACATTATTTAACATAACAGGCGTGATCGACCTAATCACAAGCGTTATTCGTTCTTTTAAGTCAATTTAAATCAGAAGGTTTAGTTTTGTACACATGGCTCTTCACATATCCCCATAAAAAGAAATCTAATAATGTAAGATCAGGTGATCGTGCTGGCCATTTAATCGATCCTCGCCTCCCTATCCACCGATTGGGAAATATTGTATCGAGGTACTGCCGGACATTAAGTTGGTAATGTGGTGGTGCTCCATCCTGCTGAAACCATATCGTATTCGCTGGAACTTGAGGGTTTCCTGGATCAGGATATAAATTTGCCAACGTTGGAATGACATCATTTTGAAGTAGTGCCAAATAATTGTTGCCATTCAAGTTGCCCTCAATAAAAAAGGGACCAATGATATTGTTTCCTACAATCCCCACCCAAACATTAACCTTTTGAGGGTATTGAGTATGTTCTTCTCTCATCCAGTGAGGATTTTCCGTGGCCCAGTAGCGGCAATTTTGCCGATTAGCATGACCGTTAAGTGAAAAATTACACTCATCAGAAAACATAACGTCTTCTAATTGGATAATATTGTTATCCAACATGTCCATCATTTGCTCACAAAAAAAAAGTTCTCCCATCGAAATCGTCTTCCATGAGCTCCTGAGTAAGTATCATCTTATAGGGATGCAATTTATTTTCTTTTAATATGTTTACTATCGATGTATGGCTAGCATTGAATGTAGTGGATGCCTGTCTACTCGATGTATGTGGATTTTCCTGAAACTCAAGCAACACATCTAATTTGAGTTCATCACTCAGTGCATTGGCAGCTGCTTTTTTTATCTGCCTTACATGACCAAACTCGCGAAACTGCTTCTCTATTTTACTTATTGTTTCTTGGGATATAGGCGGTAAATTAGGAAATTTCTCATGAAATAGGCGAGTTACTTCCTGTTGTGTTCGGGTGTTATCTCCGTAACCAATCATTTGTAAAACTGTTATTTTATGCATTTCCGTTAATCTAACCATTTTTCAGAATTGAATTCAACGAACTTTTTACTTAAATTAAAATACTGAAAACCTAAATAAAACAATTTACTAATGCTTGTTAAAATAACGTTGCCACGGAAATTCTTTAAAGTTTTTTAATGGTTACCATCTAAAAACCACATTGCTATGGTTTTTGTTCACTTTCTCATTATCAAGACCTAAACGGGTATAGCTAAACAATCCCTAACAAAGTTTTGAGTATATTTTAGCGAATTTCGGTAACCACATGATTTTAATTTATTTTATCTTAATTAATCTTAATAAACTTGAAAGCGACAACATTTTTGAATGGAGAATGAAAAGACCTTTTAAACGATATATCACAAGCCTATACTTCCTATTTTAAAAATTGGGGGTTGTACCTGTCATTCTAAGGGGGTTGAAGGTAGGAGTTGCATTTTCACGTTAAAGAATGTCAAGTTATAATTTAAATTTGACGTGTTTCGGGATTTTTTATAAATATGTACAGTAACCTAAATAATGAATTTATTCCATTTGGCTTTTACACACTATATATATATATATATATATATATATATATATATATATATATATATATATATATATATATATATATATATATATATATCTACGGCATAAAGTGGACTCCGTCCATGTTAAAATTAAGGTTCAAGTGAGCTCAGTGCTCAAGTGGGCACCAATATACGGAGCTCACTTGACCATTCCATAATATTGGTTCTGTCGATTCGTCAACATGTAGAGTTTAATAATTTATAAAAAATTTTTGGAGCTTATAAGTACCCCTATATAATAAATGTATATCGTTTAGTTCATGTGTATATATTATAGGGGTCGTTCATATCTTCTTCATTGTATATTTGAACCATAACTTTATCGGTTTAAGTAAGCTCTGAGAGTTTGGCAACTGTGCGATTATACCGTATATTTTCAACATATACCCTAAACGGTTTATATGGGCTCCTTATTTTTATCTACTCTTTGTAGACAGTGTAATGTCATAAGCATTACACTGTGTAACAGAGGATATCCGATTACCTGGTATTACTATGGACTAATAGAACAGAACTGGTTCTTTAAAAAACAGGTATGCAGATACAAAAGAATTTGGACTTATTATTTAATGGAATGGTCACTTGAATAGAAAATTTTATTTTCTCTGTATTTTTAAAAACGTTATTTTTTTATTTAATATAATTTTATTAGTTCAATGCCGAAGTCGATGTTTTCTTAATTACAGAAATTGTGTAATATATTTTGTTTACGTAAATGTGTCTTTGTACGTTTTATGTAAGCATCCGATTAATAAAAACTGCTTTTGTTTCATCCAATGTTCTGCGATATCTTGTATAAGTTTTTTTATTGTTTTAGTTCTGGTCTTATTTGTGTGGTACATATGATATCTCGATAGAAGGTTATCTCAAAATAAATATAGTTAAGTACTACAATAGATATTTTTGTGTTAAAATGGGTAGTAGTGTCTACAACAAGAAAGAATGGTTAATTTGTAGGGCGGAAGGACGTGCGCCTCATTTTTAGCTAATAAGCTTGCGAAGAATACTAATTCTGGTCCTCAATTTACCTTTTAGTTTTAAACAATGATCTGTGAATGACCACGTGCCATACAAACTATTTTCAAGGAATTTATAGGAAGTCTATAGTTCAACGATTTTATGACATTACTGGATGTTCAGTTTTGTGAAACGTCTATGTTATGGAAATTGAAGGAGCACACATGAGTTTTTCAGGGGTTTTGGCTGAAAATTGATTCATAGTTTATTTTTATTGTGCAATAATAGGTGTATCATCTATATAATAGAAGTCCTAATATCTAGTGGTATGGGTTGATCGTTTTTGTAAATGTTATACAGTGTAGGTGTCTTTATGCTACCCCAAGCGAGACCGTTCGTCATCTGCTATTCTTACAATACCATTGAGTGATATGAAAAATATTCTGTTGTGTAGGCATACGCAGATAATACAAATGAATTAGTTATCTAAGGAGATATCATATAGTTTTTGGAGATATATCCTGTAATTTAAGGTGTCGTAAGCGGCATTTATATTGAAAAATACCACCCCTGATACCCGATATTTTTCGTACCCATCTTTGCTGTGTTGGGTAAGATTTTATATTTGTAATGTACATGATCTTTACTATCTACAGCCACTTTCGTCTTTTAATTTAATTTGTTTTTTCAAATATCGATGAAATAATATTAATGATCTTGTGTAAAAATATTTTGAATAGCTGACAAAATAAATATATTCGCCGATAATTTTTGTGGTCGTTCTAGTTTTTGCCAGGTTTAAGCAAGGTAACAACTTTGGCTTGTCTATAGACTTAGGGTATCTGCATAATTTGAATATACTTTGTGCTCAGATCCTCAATGTTGGTAGTTGCATTATTTTTCATTTAATATGTAGATGGTGGATCCAAGCTCAATATCGTTGAAAGGTTCTCTTAGCTGACTGGTTTTGCCTTAAGTTTTTCTTTGCTTCTTTTCCGACAAAGATAGCATGTCTATATCTATAATATGGTTTTCAGCAATCAGCTTAATACCAAATACCCTAGGTCAGGCCCTATATGTGTCTTCTGCACTAGAAACACGCCAGATTCGTGTTTAGCGCATATGTCTGATAAGTTTAAGTAAAATAAAGTTTCTTTATCTCTAGATATGCCCTTAACAGTTATAGACATAAAATAGTTGGTCCTAAAAAGGACCAATTTGACAAAATCATATTAAAGGGGTGACTGAAGAATTAGCCGATTAATTAAGTAATCATTACCCGGGGTATGCCCAATTCCGGTAGTCTTATTACTACTTCAATCTTCGTAAAGGCTCGTTCTTTGAACCCCATAAGTAATGCCTAATCTTTTACTTTTTATTAAAAATTTAAATTTTACATGCTGTGTATTACTTTTTGACGATATTTCGAATCAGATTTGTGTAGTAATAATTTTAGGCATTGAAGAGCCTCTTTGTGGAAGATTCACAACTCATATATAGATAATAAGAAAATAAACAGTTAAAATAAGTGTAAAAATTTTCAACTACATACATCAGCGCCATTGTTCAAGTAGGTCACAGATATTAAAGGTCACATTTTAATTCAAGGTTTTATTTACGTATTTTTAATATTAAAAAAGTAGGAAAATACATGTTTATGCCTTTATTTTTCATAATCTATTCTATCTTCTTTCTAGAGTACAGTCTTTTTTGAACGACTGTGTTCTTTTTTCCATTTGGCACTTGTCCAATGCTATGACAAACACTTTGTCCTCTGCTATTCTACATTAATATGATTGATTCATTATTTTCTCTTTCTTGCAGCTATGTTAATGTTGTTTATCCTGTGTATATTCTGTATATTTTTATTTCTTCTATTTATTGAAACTTAAATTTTGGTTATTATTAAGATTCTCTTAACGTGTTTATTAATTGTCTTGTTTCTGCGGTACGAATATATGTGTATCATGATAGGTTGTAATGCATATTTCATTTATTGTAATTAAAGTGCTCTTTGCTTTTGCCAATTGCTTTCTCACTTCCCCAGCGATAGGTCTTTTTTTTCCTCATCAACAACCTCATCCTCGCTCGATACAGCTATTCTAAGATATTTAGATTTCACTAAATATTCTATCATTTGGTTTTTATCTCAAATTTGCCCCTATGATGAAATTTTTATAATATTTTATATCTGATGCTTTCATATTAAACTGGAATAAAATACTTGGTAGATAATCTTTATTCGTTTTGAGTACACTATTTTTTAGAACCTAGTACATAAAATAATAAATATTTGGCTGTTCAGTGTTTTCCAAGTATGTAAAACATAAACAGACTTACATATTAGATTATACATTTAATAAGAATGTCTAATATCTAAATTTAAGATTTTGTATCTCAAAATATGTGATAGCAAATTGCTATATAAAACTACGAGGCAATATTCTCATGCTGTGAGCTTTGCTACTCTATTGCTTTTATGGACGTCTCCTCTATTTTTATTCACAATTCTTTAATTTTTTTAACGCATAAGCGATTTTTAATTTGTTGTCAATATTTTTCAGGTGTGTTTTAATGAAATTGACATTAATTTGATAGTTTCCATTTTATTAGTACTGATGGTATATGACTAGCATCTGTTGGTACTATATATCAATTTCAACATGTGGAAGCGAGAGCACTTTCCTGTTAGTAATTCCAGTGTCAATTATGACGAAACCAGAAATAACCCATAATATTCTCCCCGTGATCTTAGTACATATTTCCGTTGATTGAATATTATAGGATATCCAATATTTCAATCAACGGTATTTCAGAGTGATTTTTATTAATTTTTATATATATTTGCAAAATGGAGAAGAAAGTTCAGTACAGGCGGTTAAACAGCTGATCTGTCAATTTAGAAGTAAGAGCAAGTACCAACTTCCTGAAAAGTATACCCATACACAAAAGTGGTGATAAAATGTACTGCACAAACTGTAGCGGTAAAAGCTATATATAAGCTATATATTAATAATTAGGATATACAGTATTTTTTCTAATACGCCTGGAACGAATGAGTGAACTATCAAATAGGAGACCATTAGTGTGGAATTAGAACAACTTAATAAATCGTTGATCAATTATTCACTATTAGGCAGTTAATGAGAAATATTGGGAATACAGAAAAAACATTAAACTAGTTATTTATAGATTTTAAACAAACACATGATTTAATCATAAGAATAAAACTATAGAATACTATGGCAGAACAAGGCTTACCTAAGAAATTAATTAATTTAACAAGGAATAATCTACAAGTAAAAAATGATTTCACAGAAAACTGGACAAAGTGCTTTAAAAAAGGTGAACGAATTAGCGTAGGTAACAGCTGTTTTGAAACCTAAATATTATGAGACCAATTGGGGATATTATATTACATAAACTAAACCGCTTGTCTACAAAAATTATCAGGAAAATATGATACGACAGAAAATACTAATGACTTTACAACTAATTGCCATATAAATATCACTTTACGCAAATAGGATGATTTTGTATAATATAAGACAATTCATATATTATAAATTATACCTATATATATACAAATAGTAAAATAAAATTACAACTATTATACACTATAGTAAATACTTATTTAGATAAACGTAAAATATTCCACTAAACGTTAACAATAAATGTTATAAATAAAGGTGCTTTTCAATTCGCGGTAAAAGATTTAATAAAGTTCAGGACACAAGATAAATTCGTAACAAAATTCATATACCAGTAAACGGTACTCGATACAGCAGCAAAGTAATTTTGGCAACAAATATGTAGGTTTTACTTTACCCCATTGGAATCATAGCATCCGCTATGATTCCAATGGGGTAAATATTATATACTTAATGAAAAATGTTATGGGAAATGAAATGGGAATAAAAAAATATTAAGCTAGTTATTTATAGATTTTAAATAAACATATGATATAATTATAAGATTTTAACTAAAATGCTATGGAAGAACTAGGCATACCTAAGGAAATAACTGTCAACTTACTTTCAAATGTACAGTTACCTCAAACAGGAAGATGCCGTATCTCCAATCGTGTTTACGATCGTTTTGGAGAGCATCGCCCGGAAAGCTAATACAGAAAATCTCACAGTTTAATAATCAAGGTCCTCAGATTATACGGACTTTCGACGATGAGTTTAATATAGTAGCGAGTATAATTATTAGTAAAAAAAAACATTAATACATTCAATAGGAAAAGCGCAGAAAAAGGTCCTCCAAATCAACGATAATAAAAAAATATATATATGGCTATCATAAGAAGAGCACTACGAAACAGAATAGGACATAATATTTTAATAGACCAGTACAACTTTAGATTCAGAAACTCTATAACATCTGTTAAAGCGTACCCGGGATCCGACATAAATTCGGACCACAATCCACTTATCGCCAAAATGAAACTTAGTTTAAAGAAAGTTCAAAGACCAAAAATTATGAGGTACGATATTAACCAACTGAAAAATAAAACAGTAAAGGAAAAAGTACAAAAACGCCTAAAAGAAAAAACTTGGGCTCGTACAGAAAAACCATGGGCCCGTACAGAAACAGATAACACAGATGTAGAACTAGAAAATTTGTACAAAGTAAGTTAAGAAATAACAGAGAAATACTTAAAACCTGAAAGAACAAATAAAAAGGAATGTATGATGGAGGAGATTCTGTGTATGATGGAAGACAGAAGAAACGCTAAAGATAATAAGAATTACTACAACAACATAAATAACGAAATAAAAAGGGCTATTAAAATAGCAAAAGAAAATTGGTTTAGCTCGAAGTGTACAGAGATAGAATCATTACAACAAAAACATGATTCATTTAATCTCCATGAAAAGATTAAAGAACCGGCAGGCTTATATAAATACAAGAACACTGGATCCCTGACAGATAATCAGGGAAACATAGTACTGGAAATAGAGCATAAAAGAGATATTTGGATTAAATACGTGGAAAAAACTTTTGAAGATATACGGAGTAACACTGGTATTACAACAAACACCAATTGCGAATCTGGACCACCATTTACAGTCGAAGAAGTAAAATATGCCATCAAAAGCACCAAAGATGGTAAAGCAGTAGGCCCTGATAATTTTCACTCAGAATTCTTAAAACTTATGAACTATGATGGCATAAAATGGTTGACAAATATATTTAACAGTATATATGATACGGGCGTGGTTCCCCAAGAGTGGTTAGTGTCAACTTTTATAAATCTTCCAAAAAAACCCAATGCGAGAAAGTGCGAAGACTATAGAATTATAAGCCTTATGAGCCATTTACTTAAAACATTTCTAAAGGTCATTCACAAAAGAATATATACAAAATGTGAGGAACAACTAACAAGAACACAATTCGGATTTCGTGATGCTCTGGGAACAAAGGAGGCCCTTTTTGCTGTACAGGTGCTATTTCAGAGATGCAGGGATGTGAATTGTGACATATACGTATGCTTTATAGATTACCAGAAGGCATTTGACAGAGTAAAACATGACAAATTAATGACTCTAATGCAAGAAATTGAAATTGACACCAAAGATCTTAGAATTATCAGAAATATTTACCACAATCAAACGGCCAAAATCCAAATAGAAGACCAGTTAACTGATAAAATTGCAATTGAACGTAGAGTACGACAGGGCTGTATTTTGTCTCCATTGTTGTGCAATATTTATTCTCAATGGGTATTTAAGGAAGCTTTAGACGGTTGTGCGAAAGGAATTCCAATGGTGAATGGTTGAATAACATTAGATATGCAGATGACACTATAGTTTTTGCCGATAATCTGAATGACTTACAGATATTAACAAATCGCATAACAGAAGTCAGCAACAGATACGGACTAGCTCTTAACATAAAGAAAACCAAATTTATGACAATTAGTAAAAAACCAATACTAAACGCTCAACTTACAATCAACCAACAGAAAATCGAAATGGTCGAGCAATATACATATCTAGGCACCAATTTAAATAGCCAATGGGACCACTCAACAGAAATTAAACAGCGAATAATAAAAGCAAAAGCAGCATTCGTTAGAATGAGAACCATTTTCAACAGTCGAGACATATCATTAAAAACAAAATGCCGTCTATTGAACTGCTACATATTCAAAGTTCTGCTCTACGGAATGGAAGCATGGACACTGACTGTTGCATCTATGAATCGGGTAGAAGCTTTCGAAATCTGGTGTTATAGGCGCATCTTACGTATATCCTGGGTTGACAGAGTTACTAATGTGGAGGTCCTGCGTAGAATGGGGAAAGAATGTGAAATTCTCATGACCGTTAAAACTAAAAAGTTGGAATATCTAGGACATGTAATGAGAAATCAAAAACGTTACGGCCTTCTCCAGCTGCTTCTCCAAGGGAAAGTAAATGGTAAGAGAGGACCGGGAAGAAGACGCATTTCCTGGCTTCAAAATTTACGAAAGTGGTATAACACGACTACCACTGAACTGTTCTGCGCTGCAATAAACAAAGTAAAGATAGCCGTGATGATCGCCAACATCCGGAACGGATAGGCACATTAAGAAGAAGAAGAAGAGTACAACTTTGAAATGGTTCATCAGTCTAAATATTTGGGGTTTAAGAGCACTTTTAACAAAAACACTACAAAAGAGAATAACAGAATACAAGCTGGCAATGCTAAGTTTTAAGCAAAAAAATTAAATCCAATCTTTATATTCCTGTTTGACCTTAGCATTAGTTCCCGGCTGTAAAACATTTCTGGGGCTTTTCTTATGAGTTTTACTTACATTGTTTTATATATCCTGATTTTAGTAGTTTGTATTACACTTCTGGATTTAAACTTTCAAACCTTTCAAAATTATATGGGTCCATTGTTACGTTATATGTCCTATTCTACATCGTCTCTTTTGTCTTTTAATGAACATTTATCTGGTTTTCTCGTTACTGACTATTATACCGTTTTTTTTTGCTGGTAATAGCATTACTTTGTAGTATTCTAATATTAAATCGATGGATTAAATCCGGATAGCGGATAGATAATCTTTACTTTCTTGGAGAAATTATATTCTAACACACAAAAAACCTATTAAATTGCCAAAACCTTCCTTGCATATTATATATACTTATAAGGGGCAGCAGCAATATCAGTACCATAATAATGCATATAGTCCTGGACTGGCTAGTCGTTGGATAATAGAAAGCATGAATGTAGCAGTTTTAATGGCATGCTAAAATCGGGGAGCAGAGATATCAGTACCAAGTTAATAACTCTTGGAATTGTTGCTTGACCGGCAAAATAATAAATACCAGAAGGTATAACGGTAGTAGTCTCACTGCGACCTCGATGGAGAAGGTAAAGCGAAACAACTTCATTATTATTAAACAACATTATATTTTCTAGTAAAATCATCATGATTTTACAGTAAGACAAATTTTCTAATGTTGGTAATCATAAGATCATGTACGTACCACCGGATTCCCTATTTCGGTATCCAGCAAACTCCTTTTAATAACGATACAGGAAACAAAACACCAGAGATATAAATAAATAAACCAGAGATCTAATGAAATACAGATTCTCGATTCAAATAAATAAAAAATGAACGAACAGCTTACCAAAATAGAAATACCGTCCTTTTAACATGTAATCCATTAACGGTCCAAGGTACAAAGCAGCTCCTAGCATAATACTTATGATATAGATTTCATAAGAATCTCTCTCCCGTTCGTAAACGACATCTTCAACAAAGTCCAGAGAGTATGAAAAAAGTTTCACTTAAAATCAACGAGGTGAAAACCAAATACAAGCAAATACACAGAATAGACCAATTCAATAAATCTAGATAAAACATTAAAGTCAACAACTACGTTTTTTAAAGTATGAAAGACTTTAAATATATTGGATCAATAATCACAGTTAATAATAAAGCCACTGAAGGAATAAAGAGCATAATACAAACTTCAGACCTATTTTAATATAGTGATGCGAATTATGAAGAATGGCTAAAACAAGATAATAAGATAATAAGATATCTCAAAAAATTAATATTTCTC
Organism: Diabrotica undecimpunctata; assembly: GCF_040954645.1. Taxonomy (NCBI): domain Eukaryota; kingdom Metazoa; phylum Arthropoda; class Insecta; order Coleoptera; family Chrysomelidae; genus Diabrotica; species Diabrotica undecimpunctata. Next base: position 83,430,581 of record NC_092810.1, on the reverse strand, counting down.
ACAAGACTCACCCAGTGTTGTAGCGCTATGTAATGATGACGATAAAAAGAAAGGGCAAATAAAAAAAAGCAACAAAAATGAACCAATGGTACAGAGCTGCTTAAAAATCTTGATTGGAAATAATTAATAATGTATATTTATAGATCATTTCCAGAGCCAATGTGCTAATTGTGCGTAAAATAAAACTTTTTAGACTAAATCTGCTACAGGACGGTGTGACGCAAATACATCCAAAGCTAAAAACTATCGATGTTTGTATGAAAGATGAAAATTTCATTTTTAAATGCTAATTACAATAAAATGGTAAATTTATCACTACGGGACATACCGATGTCGCGGTGTCTACCCGCGAATTTTATTAATCTCTTTTAAAAGAATATTGGCACTTACACATAATCACATAATTGTGGACGGTATCTTGTACATAAATACTAAGAAGGTTGTAGTTGTTATCTAAGACTAAGTTTGACAATTTACAGGAGAACCATGTTGGAGTTCTATTACTCAGGACTCCCACATGAAGAACATTTAGCTGATAGTTGTGCTCCTAAAGCGCATAAGAGTGCTCACAAAATGGGTTCAATTACATTGCAATTTTTTAAATTTTTCGTGATAAAATGAAGTGATTGATTGTTATTTTGAAAAAGTAAGTTGTTTTTTTATTTTTGTATTCCTATCGTTATATAAATGTACCTGATATTGTAATACCAACAACATTTTTCATAATATATTCTGAAATGAGCTTTCTCTTACTGATAACTAACAAAAGTTTTATTAACTTCTCGTTAATATAATTATGTAGGTATTTAGATTTTTATCTTGTTCTTACTATAGTGCTAAAGCACAAATGTAGTCATAGTCTACTGTATTTTTTTCATAGGTTGCATAGTTTTTAACTGTGTGATAGCCTATGTGTCTATAATAACTTGCGCATAGAAAATAATAGAATTTTGTACCTCATAATTTATGTTTATTATCCTTTGTGGTTTTGGAATATCTAAAAGTATAGCAATACATTTTAATTGTTAAACAAAAGAGAAAATAAAAACACTTTTTGTGGTGTGCCACCTAACCTTACACAAATAGTCAAATGGTAGTAAAAGTTTCCGATATAGGCAGACGGCAGAGGCATCGCCGCGCACGATGTCCATACTATGACATGTTTTTCATACGGTTTTCGGATCGATTTTTTCAAAACATCAAATACAACTTATTTTTGCCTTTCTTTATTTAGGCTAACCGCTACTGTTTTTTCTTCAGCGGTTCTTCTTAATCTAGATTAATGTTATATTTACAATTCTTTCTGGAACGAGCTGTAATTTTTCATAAATATCCATATTGTTTGGTTTAGGCGCCTTACGGTTTAGCATGCTGTGTCAGATGCTCTTTAAAGTCTCTTTCAATATTAATATCGTTTGAGAAATTTTTCCCAGATACTTATATTTCGTTACTGAATCTACCATTTGAAGTTCAATCTTCTTTTAATACTAGTTTAAATGGTCCAGTAGTGTGTTCGAACAGTTCAGTTATAAGCAAAATTAGGTGTTGTTGTACACCTAATTCTTTTAGTATCAGTCATAAGTGTATCCATTTGACTCTGTCGAACGCTTTACGATAATCTATAAAACAAATCTATAGTGGGATATTAAATTCCCTAGACTTTTATACTTTTTTTGGACTTTCATAATAATAGTTTTAAAATTAAATGTTTAGTAAAAATCTCTACGCGACTTTAATGCATTAAATATTTTAATTAAAAATCGACATATCTATTGAAATTAGACAGTAAAAAATTATGTCATTAAAGATTGATTTATAAATTATTGTAGTTTAAATTCAACTACGCTATGAAACAAATATTGTATGTCATAAAATGCAGTTATCGAAAAATTACAAAGACCTTCCTGTTGTACAGAGTTTTCTTTAATTAATAGGGTAACAAACATTATAATCCTACCGAACGGGCTTCTACTTTCATAAACTGTTACACGATTACTCTATCCGATGTACGTACATTTATGGACTAAATGTTTCAGTGCCAATGCATTTTAACAAAAAATACTAATTAATAAAAATAGAAACTTAACTTTTCCAAGTTTATAATAGACACTTTCTTATTTTTGAAAATATATAAAGCAAGTAATATAAATTACCGCCTTGTTTATTAAAACTAAAAAGTAAAATAAAGTTATGTGTCGGTTAACAATTTATATTTAACTTCATTAGCCAAATAGTCCTGAAATTCCTCCATGACTAAATTGATGGATATTTAAATAAATTTCAAGTTCCAAAGCGTATCTGCTGTAAAATTTGAAAATCTACTACTAATACAATTATTGGCAACATCGCAGGAGTTTAGAAATGTACAGAAAATGGTAAATACGGATCCCAAAAATGGTTTATCCTGTTGTGGAGTCCACTTAATCCTACATGTTGGTCGGAGTCTACATAAAGCGCTACTCAGATAATAGTATACACGGTGTATATTTTACTATAATACCGTTTTAGAACGGAGCTTACATTAACCGCTAGATGTATATATATATATATATATATATATATATATATATATATATATATATATATATATATATATATATATATATATATATATATATATATATATATATATATATATATATATATAATGAACCAGAAGTATTTGCTGACAAGGAAGTAAACGATAAATATTGGGTTTGCAGCAATAAAAATGAAACGTGTACTCTTTTAAATCTTTATTCCAAGCTTTCGGACATTGGTTATGTCCTTCATCAGGGAGCTATAAATGTGATGAATAAATTGTTGGCGTTGGTATAATTAATTAAAAAATTCACTACTTACAAACTTAATGAGGTTGTATCAACGAAGATGTATTATAATGTTGATAAAATTTATCACAGTCTCTCATCTTTTTTTAATATACAAAAAAACTATTTTTAAACATAAATTAATTTTAATTTTTAAACATTTTTAAAAATTAGTTTGGGTGTAAATCTTTAACTATTTTGTTGAATTCATTCATACTTTAAGAACATTAAATTAGTCAATATATTTATTTTAAGCTGAAATATTTGATTTGGTTCAATGGTTTATTAAATTTAATTTCGTTTTTCAGATAAGATAAAAAACCTTTCCAACATAGTCCTACTTATTCTAACTCTGATGGCCGTATACTCACACTATATGGTAGCAGATAAACTAGAGAGGACAGCCCCGGCGTTAGTTTTCCTTTTCATGTTAAGCGGCAGACTTGTGGTATTCTTTCAACTTCAGAAACGAGAACAAGAACAACGCGAACCAACAGCTAATGGATTCAAGCAGGAATAAATTTATTAATGTGATGTAACAGTAGATCCCTGTTTATAGGTGTCAAGTAAATAGCTAGTGTGCAGTTTTGACTGTTAGGACGAAATTACTAATTCAGTACTTAAATAACTATATTTGTACAGTGTATGAAGTTAACGTTGTAGCGTTATTATGCCAAAACTAAAGATGTTTTTCTAGTGAGAAACATGTTTACATGTTTAAAACATGTCATCTTTTTAAAGTTACCATTGAAAAAAACTGTACGATTGAGAAAAATATGTACCTGATATGTTAACACATTTTTGTAACATTTTATTTTGTATTAATCGTTGATAAATTTCAGTAACCTTTGTGAACTTCAGGTGTCATGAAGTTTTAGCTCTCGCCTGCTAGAAAATATATAAATATACGAAATTGCGACAGAAAATAAATACTGTTCAGTTTTTAAAGTTGTATTCACAATATGTATATTTAACTGTAGATCACAATTAAACGTATGTTTGTAATTTACGTTTCGATTTCCTCTTCAGAAATCGTTATCAAATACAAATAAAACAAATTATTTAATTTTTTTACTTCGTTATAGAAAAAAAGGTAATTAGTTTAATTTTATCTGCCTTACTTATATATCTATTTCTTCTTCCTCAGTTTTTTTCCTTTTTAGGGGTCGCTATTCCTTACTTTTCGTTGCCACTTATTTCTATCCATCTGGTCTTCTTCAACTAAACCTTTTTCTCCTAAGTCCTCTGCCACACAGTCCTTCCTTTTCTATTCGGTTTTCCTCTACCTTTTCTTCCATTCATTTTTAACAGCTCTATCCTTCGTCCTACATAGTTTTAATTTCTACGTCTGGCATGATCGAACCATTGCAGTCTTTGTTCTTGAATCTTTTTTTAAGACTGTAGTCACCCGGCCTTTTGATAATCAAGTTGTTTCTGATCCTTTCCCTTCTAGTCTTACCCAACATCCACTGTTACATTTTCATTTCAGCTACCTTTATTTTCTTCTCCTGAATCTTATTTACAGGTCACACTTCACCGCCGTACACCAACGCAGGATATCTCTTACATATCTTTCCTTTCAGCTCTTTTCCGATTTTTTGATCACAGAGCCCCCACGTTCATTTGCTTCTAGTTAAATCAACCAGCCTGTATTCTCTGGGCAATTTCTCGATCTAGTGTCTTATTTTCCGTTATGTAGAAGTCAAGCTATTTAGATTCTCCTACTCGTAGTTTTTCTCCAAGCAATTCTATGTCCCCAACCATTCCTCTTCCTCCCAAACACATATACACCGTTTTCGATCTGCTAACCGTAAATTCCCTCTCTTCGATAGCTCTTCTCCAACCCCCAACTTCTCCTCCATTTTCTTGATCTCCTTTACTAACACGATACCGTCAGCAAAGAACATTTACTAAGGAGCCCCGTTCGTTACTTTCGCTGTCATCTATAATAAGAATAAACAGGTAGGTATTCAGTGAAAAGCCTTGGATAGAAGGTATCAGATGAAAATGGAATCATAACATAAATAATGTTAAAAAAATCATTAACAATGTGACAAAAACTAAATAAAAAAACTAACTTCTACAAATTTTATATCGAGTATGTATATGTGTGGCCATGGCAGAATTTAAGGACATCAGAAGATACAGCGAAAGAAATGAAAATAAAATAAATGAAAACAGATATATTAGATATATTAAAAATTGGGAAAAGGAATATCAAATCCATAAAAGGAAAAGAAAAACAACTTACGAAAGACATGGCAAGTTATAATATTAACATTTGTTACATGTGAAACAAAAAAAATCGGGACAAGAAATATGCAAATTGGGCATTCTTCTTCTTCATGTACCATGTCCTTTCAGAACGTTGGTTACCATCATAGCTATCTTAATTTTATTCACTGCCACCCTAAATAGCATGCTTGTATCAACACCATAATTGGGCATTATAATCTTAAATACTTAGGCATACAAGCTAAGGGAATAGCGAAAGAAGTAGGAGATATAGTTGTAGCAAACACGCACTACAAAAGTGTTGTTAATTCCAAACCTATAAGCTTCGCGAATTCTGCTAATTAAATTGCAACTTAAACAAATAATAAATATTATCAGACAGAGACAGAAAACAAGCGAATACGTGATGGGAGATTGGAATGCTCAAATAGATAAAGATAAGAACAAGCGAAAGGCTGTACAGGAAACAACAGAGAAAATCAAAAGAAAATAAGTGGACAGATAATGTTTGAAGTTTTTCATTTAAATGATTTTTTAATGAGTAGCACCTTCTGGTAAAACGAAGAAGGCAAGCCAAACAAATAATAAAGCAAGCATATAAGAAAAGTTGAAAAGAGTTTGGAAATGATATAAATCAGATGTATAACAAACTAACCATTTTGGAAAACGATCAGATCTTTAAACGGAGAAAGAGTAAGCATAAATACAAAATCCCAGGATAACTTAAATAAATTTAGGTAAAAAGGAGAAAACAGAAAGGAAAATACTTGTCTGAAATATGGATTTACAAAAAAAAAAGAATTAACACGAAGAAAACAGATATAGAGATATTGAAGAAAGTACTTAAAGTTTGAGATAAACTTGCGGATTAATCAAATGATAAAATTCGTAAGCCTTGAGGGAAAAGTACGATTTTTGGAAAGACTACAAGAAATATATAGAACATAAACAATACCACTAGACTGTGAAGTCAACAGGGGAGCATATCTATCCAGAAAACTAGAGGGCCATTTGCCTTTCAATAAACTTTTAAGGTCGATACAAGAATACTGGAGTATTCTATATGGAAAATAACACCAAATAAATTAGAAGATGATCAACCGCGTATAGAAGTGGTAAGTAAATAAATGATTACATACAATTCTGGGAAACGTTATAGAAAGAAAAAGTTAAAACAGAACAGGAACAATCTTCACGTTTAGTTTGAGTTTTAGAGAAAATAATAAATTTTGTCAAAAGTCTGTACAAAACGGTGACAGGGGTGAAAAAATTAAAAGGCCCATTATCAAATCAACTTAGAATAAGAGTCGAAGTCAAACAAGGAGATTCCGCTACTTTTCATTAGCAGAATAATTAAAACCAGCAGAAAAATAAAAAGATGTATACTAGTATAAACTACTTACACCGGCCAAAATAGACAACCTTTTGTATGCAGATGATCTAATTTTAATAGTGGATTCAAAAATAAAAATAAATGAGTTACTTCCAGTATGAACAGGAAATAACGAAAATGGAAGTCAAAATAAATACTAGGGAAAATAAAAATATAAAAATAATGATTATAAATAATAAAACGGATACATGTGATAGTACAATAGCAAGAACAAGCAAGCAAATGATGTATACTATGCAATAAATAAAACCATTATAGGCAAAAAATAAATAGACCGCAAAATTAAATTGAGAATTTACAATGCCATAGCACTACTTACTGTAAAATGCTAGAGAATCATAGTTTTAAATAAAATATATAAGCAGGTTACAGATAAAATCATGATGACACCAATAGATATGAAATTCCTAAGAAAAATTATACGCCAAATAATGTCGCACAAAAGTAACAGAATTAAATATATAGTTTTTATTTTGATAACGATTTTCGAAGAGGAACCCGAAATGTCAAATATAAAGTATTTTGAAGCACAATTGTAATTTATCTAGGTACATCCATACATTAAGAATGTCATAAAAAATACACTGCAAAAAAATTAGAGTCCCACCGTAATTTGAATTTATTTTAGAAATTAATATTCCATTTTAACTATTTTCGATGTAACATAGTTTGTAACTTGTTTGTTAACTAACTAATTGCTCAAAGAAAACAACGTTTTTGTCCCTCAAAGTTTATTAAATGTAATGAAAGTGAACAGTTTTCCTTTGAGATACTAAATATTGAAAAGGGTTAATTTTAATTTGATGTCTTTTTTATTGAAACAAAATTATTGAAAGAAAAGAAATTTTAAGAACTTCTGTAGCGAGTATTTTCTTCTTTAGAAGTGATAACGACTAGCAAACGATGCTTTGGATCTGATTTTGGAATACATTCTGCAGACAATTATTCCTTTAATATACCAATATGTAGCGAAGCTCTCTTGTATTTCTGGGGGCTGGTACATGAATCCATAAACGTCTCTTTATTTCATTCCAAACATGTTCTATGGGTTTGATATCTGGACTGCTAGCAGACCAAACAAATCGTTTAATTTAAACCTCGTCAAGATACTCAGTAACTATCCAAGCAGTATGGAGCCGTACATTATCATGCATAAATATTGCTCTTCTAGAACCTGTGTCGAGTACCTATACGCAGTCAATGTCCCACTCTTGATAAAGACTAACTCCGTGTAAGCGTAAAAAGTGGACGTCACCACACTGTTACACGTTTGTCCAAGTCCGATCTTGATTCATTGGAATACAATATTGACTCCAATCTTATAGTGTCCAAGCCAAGTGTTCTAGTGCAAAATTCAATCAGGGAATTCGGTGTTCACGGGAAAGCGGAGGTCCAGTTACTCTAGTTCGAGAAGATAAAGCAGCAGCATGAAGTCGCTTCCTACCTGTCCATTCACTTACGCTTACATTTATCACTTCTTCTAGATGATTTTGAAGAAAAACTGTCATGACCGTTCAATTTCTCAAAGCACTATAAACAACAAAGCGGTCATCTTTTGCTGTTGTAATTTTGTCTCGACCTGAACCAGGCCTTCGAGTAAGCAGACCAGTCTCTTCTAACGTAACGTAAAGAACTTATGTTCATTTCAATATAATTACAGTGACAACACTACAAAAACAATTTAAAATTGCCGGTAAAACCACAGAAACAAAAACTATGCTGATAATGGATTTTAGGAATTAGGGAAGGGTCCCTTTTTATCTCAAACGTTTATCAAAACAAGAACAACAACAATTTGTTTTAAACAATCCATGAGTAAACTATGCTACAACAGAAAATAGTTAAATATAGAAATAGAATAATTTCTAAAATAAAATCAAATTACAGGGTGACCCTAAGTTTATGCTTGGCAGTGTAGTTTCAGAATCATATTTAAAAAAATGTTATTTATTTTCTCATATTCTGAAATTTGTGAATTCCAATATTTGGGATAAGTGCATTATCCATTATAGAAATTTCTGAAATAGTTTTAGCAGAAATTACTGACCAACAATTCGTGTCATTCCTGTACATTTTTAAGATTTCTCTGTGTCAGTAAATTTCCGTAATTGTTTGTTTTTTAATTTATTTTATTATTACTTCAAAAGAGGCGTTTTTTTATTTCTGTTTAATTTTGACAAACAAATGAACACTTTTCTTTCAAATAGTATATACAGTAAAATGTAAAATAGATTATAAATAATTCTCTATTTCTGCAGTGAAGCATTTCTGATTTCGAAAGGTAACTAACTATACAATATACTGCATTAACTATGCAATATACTGCATATTTGCACATGTATAATTTTTTTTACAGATATACGAAAACAAAATGTTATCTCAAACAGTTTATATTATTTTATTTTTTACGATCTGGCTGTAATGTATCACATTATATTCTATTATAGTATATTTGGCTGCATAAACGCAACTTTTTTTTATCTTACAGTTTGGCATCAATTTTATCTTTAATATCGGGATCTACTGTTTGTTACAAACCCAACTAGGCAATATGTATATTCTGAGATTAGAAAACAAGACTAAGATTACCTACTTTGTTATAAATAGAGAAAATTGATTTCATATTTAATTTTTTTAATCATAACCAAACTCCTAAATGATAATCGTTATGGAATTTTTAAGGGACAACAAGCCATGTTGCGAAATAATGTATTAAAAAAAACCGGTTGAACTGATTGTTTTTCTTTCTTATTCTTTATTTTCTAGTATATTTAGTGCTTATAACTGATAAAAGTCAAAGTTGTTTTCTTCTTCTTTTATCTATCCTTCGGGTCTTCTCTACGTTATAGCTTATCTCACGTTTCTTAGGTAACTACTTTTATAATAATATATTCAACAGTGCGTATAACAGCATCTATGTTAACTGATCCAAACGACGAAACGACACCATATTCCATTATAAAATATAAGAGCTTACAATATTTTCTGAGGAAATTGCAGCCACAAATATATAGTAAAAATCATAATATTGACCACTATAGACTAGGCTAGATGCGTACAACAAATAATAAACAGCCTCATCAAACTTTGTTTCACACATTTTTTCACGAATACACTATAGAGAGAGTAAAAATTAAGATTTTAGCTTCTATAAATAAATTTTAGTAACGTGAAACTATAAATAAAAAATCGCAAGAGAAACTTGATGATGACATAAAGACTCAAATAAGTCTAAGCAACCTTTTGAGTGGTTGAGGATGATGCTAATTAAAATTCCAGCAACGAATACTAGAACAATCAAACGAAAGCATTTTCAACAGAAAACGTGTAAGCTAACAGAAAGCGTGTACAGCCAATTAAAACCGCAAGATACATTGCGATAATATTATGATGCTATCAAATTTACGGCTGCCTTTACGTCCATCACGACATCTCAAAACACTGATACTTGCTAATAAAATGTTGCCTAATCGTCTTTATTATAACTTTCATGTGTTTTAAAAATTGTTTTCATTTTCCAGCAAAATACAATCCACATGAACGATTGAATCCACAAAAATAGACGAAATTTTTATTCCACTCGTAAAACCAACCTTAGACCATAAAAACTGAGTTTTTATGGTCAGTTTTTATGGTCTAAGAAACCAACACACTAGACATTTTTCCATCAAAACACATTGACTTCTCAAATATTATTTCTCCAGATTGTTTTGGCTATCCACTGTGGTATCCCTTTCCATTTTAGTCTTTTTTACATTGTCAAAGCATGTCAGTTGTCCTTTTACTTTATATATATATATATATATATATATATATATATATATATATATATATATATATATATGTATATAATATAAAATGTGATGAGTTTAATGAACTATTGCTCATTTAACTAAATATGCCTCAATAAAATGTTACTGTCAAATAAGATAGAGTGTGTTAAAGTTACAATTTTTTTTAAATTTTTGGTAATAATTTCACTATGTAGGTACTTATACACTGTTACCTAAATATACACAAAGGCATTACCTTGGAGAAGGAATATTATGGTGGGCGCCACTAAATTGACTGCTGATGATGAATTGAGTTTAAACTTATTTCGACAAAACGTTTTAGTGATTTTGATTAGAAAATATAATTAACATTATTTCTTTGTAAAATTGGTATTGTTGTTTAAACACGATAGTTCTATCAGTTTTTGAGACAAACGTAATTGAACAGTTGAAAGTACCAAAAGGACATTTACAGTAACAAACAATAAATATACCTATAGCATCAGGCTTATATTTCGACGATAAATCAGAATTATAAACAATTTAATTTAAAAGAAGTTAATGGTTTACCATTTAAAAGTTAATGGGAAACGAGATGGAGCTCCATACGACATAAACCATATTTGTCTTCTTACATCCAGTATAAGGGAACCTAAAATATCTCTAAAAGTATTTTGCAAAAAAGATAATAATTTCAATTTAATTTTTGCGAAAACGCATGAGTCTAGTAGTTGCTTTCCTATATTGCTATACCAAAGATTCAGTTTAATATCATGCTGAAAATATTTTCCTTGAATAATATGCAGGTTTTCTTCTTCCCAGTAAGCTCTGTTTTGGCAACTAAAAATCCTTCGCCTGGGGGAAAAGTTGCTTTATCAAGGAACGCAATATTCTTAATAAAATATCTATTCCATTATGTTTATTCTGAACACGTTGACAAAACTACCATTTTCCTGGAATATCTATTGGATCTAGCAATTTTGAACGTTAGTAAAACGATAAGAGGGGAAGTATTCGTTTTTAGAGTTTTATTATACTAGCTTACTCATGTAGCTCCTAATAGTTGACGAGAACAATTCAGGATTTTCATATAATCGGTTCAAAATTCCATTTTCGTGATTAAGTGTGATTTGTTTAGAAAATTACCTAGTTTCTCATAAACTATGTAATAAATTTGGAAATATTTTGTGATTTGATATCCTTCTGTCTATATATAGTAAGCCACACCATCTGGCTAACCAGCGACTACAAAAATTTTCCTGTGGTTAATAATCATATCTTGCATTTCTTCATTTATAAAATCATTTGCCGCATTGCATCGCATTTGCGTCACCGAAAAAATAAGTCTCTTACAAGAAATAAAATTCGCCGTAACAATTATTTGAATAGCATCCGCAAGCACACGTTCCATAAATAAAATAATATATTAAGTCCTCTTTTTAGATTTTATACTATGTATCTAAATGCGTTTTTATCAAAAACAATTAAAAGTTTCGTCGAAATCATCAAGAATCATTTATCAAGTGGCGACTACTAGGATGAAATATATGTCTTTGTACCGATTTTGGTAAGCTACCTATATAAATGTACAGAAATTATGAGTCAAAAACGAAAAAATTCAACTCAACACACTGCATCGTATTCGATTCGAAAACGATATTTATATATTTGTATATTTGGTCAAATTGGCATATTTCAGTCTACAATTATAACTCACCCTAGATGTATATATATATATATATATATATATATATATATATATATATATATATATATATATATATATATATATATATATATATATATATGTATGTATATATATATATATATATATATATATATATATATATATATATATATATATATATATATATGTATATATATTCCAACTATGCACTTTTATATCATCCCAAAAATAATTCAATGGATAAGCATTGCCAAATTTATTACCTTGTTTGTGTTTGGACTAATGAGTATGAAAGTACGTTTTTAAAAATGATTTATAATTCCCTTGCAATAATTTTGCTGTCTTGACCGCATTTTTTAGTTGACAACATAATTTGACAAAATGCCAGTCCCTTTTATAACCATTACTTGGAACGGAACTACTATGTATTTTGAAGAATAATTCGACAGAAATATTAATTTGTTTTATAAATCTTTATTATTCGAAATATACTTGTGATACCGATCAACTATGATTTTCTATTACTACTATGTATTTTGAGGAATAATCCGACAGAAACATTAATTTATTTTATAAATCTTTTTTAGTCGAAATATACTTCTGATACTCATCAACTATGGGAATTATGCAAAATATATACTAGTAGCTATGATGTACACACTACACAGGTCATTGCAAAGTTTTTGAATCTCGTAGGAAAATTGAATAAAAGTTCTATAAAATTTAGACGCAGATTTAAAAAAATATATTATTCAAGTACTCTACACACTCTACAGTCAGTAACATAAAAACTGTTTTTTATGATGAAACCCAATATATTAACAAATATACTATTTACCTTTATCATCTTAGAATTATCTGAAATCTGACACTTTCTGTTAATGCTATTCCTTCTTAGAAATTTAACAATATTGAGAAAATTATACATTTGACCTTGACCTTTCTTTTATTTCGACTTTTAAATTCGGAGAAATATTTTTTGCAAAAGGGTATTTTAGAAGGTAAAGATACTCTTAACTTATCCGTTAAACGAAACTTCGCAATAAAATATTTTCAAAAATTACATTATAATAATATAAATTTATACTGTTATCTACTTCTGATATACTAGTTTTGGACAATATTTTAATAAATTGACGGTAAGTTGTGTAGAATTTCTAAATTGGGAAAATACCCCATTTGTCATATTGAAACAATTTTCCGAGATAACAACTATTCTTTAAGCTCTATGAAAACTTTGCAGGGTGTTTTGGTAAGACAATTTTAAGACTGGGTCCAACTTAGTCATCAAAATGTAAAAATATTAGATATGATTAATGTTAACAGATAAATAGTACAAATAAAATTTTGCAAAAAAAGAAATGTAAAAGTATTTATTCTATGAGGGTATTAGTAACAGCTTAAAAGAAGTTAAGAAAACATCAAGTAATTCCATATAAGTATACAGTATACAATTTGTAGTGGTAACTACAAACGAAAAGGAAAAAATTACTACTAAAATGATAAGAGTGATGGAACATGGAACACTATTTTACTAGGAATAGCTTACAATATATCCTGAAAAAATGTATATTTTACTTTTTATGAGGGAAAAAGAAATATTGAAGAAATAAATGGACAAACTTATTTGATGAAATACTACTTTGGTTTATTAAATAAATATTTAATAATTTCCTTTAAATGTTATAAAAGTATAATTAATTTTAAATACGAAATAAATGTTTTTCTAAAGTGAAATTTGTACAAAAAATTAATAAAGCCTTAGCTTTGCCACTTTATGTAGGTAAATCGTTTTCTAGTACGAATATCATTAGATTTAATGTCACTGCCATTTGTAAAAACCCATTTTCATCAACAATTTGATCATTAAAATAAAACAACTACAACGAGATGTCTGAGTTTTTTATTTTGTTTTTGAAAACTATTAGCAACCCGATGTCGATGATGAAGGTAACGTATGGTCCTAAAGTTTTGGGAAAAATTTCAAAAGCATATAACTCTGACCACAATAATCTTATATTTTAATTAAATTATTCAACAATTTAACTTAACTATCCTTATTATAAATCAAAATTCAAATGACAGACAAGAGACCATTATTTTCGATTTGCCTAATAATTCCCCTGACACGTTGCATCATCCTTTGGACGACCTCGGCGTCAATTTTTCTAATTTTTGTATATATGCGGCGTCTTAACTGTTCCTGATTTTGTGCTTCCCATCCGTTATGATAGACTTTCCGACTTAATATTGCCCAGAACTCTTCAATTGGACGAGCCTGAGGTAGGTTGGGGGATTGTCTGCTTTCGGTACAAAGGTAAAGTAAAGTTTCGACTTGTTGACGAAATGCACTCGCCTTAACGCGCGGCAACATCTCGGAATTTACTCTAATTGATCCTCTGTGTATTTTGGAGCTTTCCTTCTTTTCCGGTAGATAATATTGTTACTGGATAGGGTCTTGCAGAGAAACTAAGCAGAAATCATTAGCGAATTGGTTTCTTGTACTCATACAGAGTAGATCCAAATAAAATGAAAAAGACAGTCAAGATTTGATTTCACGTACAAAGCGCCTATGTATCTGTTTATAGGTATTTCGCCTTAATAAGGCTCATCATAACAGCTATTCATAGGCGTTCTCAACGTGAAAAATAAATCTTTCCTGTCTTTAAGAAGCAACACTAAAATGGCTTCGAAACGGACGCAATAGCGACATCTGATAATAAATCCGTAAAATAGTTTCGAAACACAATTCACATTTCTGCCTTAATCTGAGCCTTCTAAAAGTTGCAAGGCAAAGCAGACGTTGATAAAGATGTTAATAGAGACATGGGGAATCTAAAACTATGGGAACTGGAAAACTAAATTTTTCGAAACTATTTTACGGATTTATTATCAGATGTCGCTATTGCGTCCGTTTCGAAGCCATTTTGGTGTTGCTTCTTAAAGACAGAAAAGATTTATTTTTCACGTTGAGAACGCCTATGAATAGCTGTTCTGATGAGCCTTATTAAGGCGAAATACGTATAAACAGATACATAAACGCTTTGTACGTGAAATCAAATCTTGACTGTCTTTTTCATTTTATTCGGATCTACTCTGTATGAGTACAAGAAACCAATTCGCTCATGATTTCCGCCTAGTTGAGGAGACGTGTCGTGGAATGCAAATTTTAGATTCCCCATGTCTCTATTAACATCTTTATCAACGTCTGCTTTGCCTTTTAGAAGGCTCAGATTAAGGCAGAAATCTGAATTGTGTTTTGAAACTATTTTACGGATTTATAATGATGACATTATCAAATATGGGTTTATTTGTATGCGTAAAGATAATATCGAATCCTCAGTGTGTAATTTGCTATGAAGTTGCTACGAAGCAATGATGCAATGAGACCTAATCATCTTGAAAGACATTTATCATTCAAACATAATTCTTTTAAGAACAAATCAAAGGAATTTTTTGCTACAAAATCTGAAAATTTAAAATGCATGAAGTTGGATAGTACTGATTCTACGGTTCAGTCATTTGAAAAAGTGCTTGAAGCTTCATATGAGCTATCACTTCTGATTGCTAAAGAAAAGAAGAGCCATATTATTGGAGAGACGCTTGTTAATCCGTGTTTGTTAAAGGCAGCTGATATTATTCTTGGAACGCAGAGGAAGCAAAAATTATCTCAAATACCTCTTTCTGACAGAACTGCGAAACGTCGCATTGATTATATGGACAAAGACATACAAAACCAGACAGTTGATGCAATAAAATAATCTCCATTTTTTGTTATTCAGCTAGACCAGAGTACAGACACCACAATGTTCTCAGTAAATTTTTTATGTTCGGTATATTATTATAAAACGAAAGAATGAAAGACAAGCTACTCTTTTCAACAGAGTTGGAGACCACGATAAAAGCTATTGATGTTATGAAAGGAGTGTCAGACTTTTTTGACAAACATGAACTCTCTTGGCAAAAGCTGATCGGTGTATGTACGAATGACGTGCCTTCAATGCTTGATTCTTGCTCAGGATTTGTACAATTAGTAAAAGAGAAAAATTCTGATATGACAGGAGGGCCGCAGAGGAATTGGAAAGAAGCAGATATCATAGCTCAAGAACATTCTCGATTGGATAGGAATATGTAGTGCCCAACGACTATTTCGATTAGCTGAAGACTGAACAATTTTAGGGCCCAATACGGCATCGTAATTTTATTTTTAATTTTTGTTAAGAATACGATTTTATTTTGAATAAAGTGTTTTATTTCAGTTAGGTCAGGTTAGTTTAGGATTAACACACATCGTCAATACAACGGCAAAGAAACACAATCTGATAATATCGGCAGAAAAAACCAAATGTATGACAACAACTAAATACCTACTACGATGTAAAATCGAAATTGATGGGAAAATAATAAAGCAGGAAGTAAGGTTTAGATATCTGAAAATATATATAACTAGTTACGGAGATGTTGAAGAAGAAGTACGACAACAAAGCTTAAAAGCAAGTAAAGCGGCAGGATCCCTTAATGACACAATCTGGAAGAACAAACACCTAAGACAAGACACAAAAACAAGAATCTATAAAGCAGCAATTAGACCTACATTAACATACACGGCGTAGACAAGACCTGACACATCTAAAAGAGACGACTACTAGAAATAACAGAGATGAAAATACTCCGAAGAATATCAGGGAAAAGTCTGTTGGATAGGGAGAGAAGCAAAAACATAAGAAGAGCAATATAGAGCAATATAGAAGACATAAATGGATGGGTGACAAAAAGGAAACAAGAGTGGAACGAACACATTAGTAGAATGGCAGAGGATAGGATAGTATGAATAGCACGAGATAAGTGACCAAATCGACAAGAAGTATTGGCAGACCAAGAAAAAGATGGTACGATAATTTAAACAATGTAGGGGGAGAATATTGAAGAAGCAACAGGCTTTAACGCCTACATACAAGAAGGAAGAAGAAGAATTTCAGTTAGGTTTCCGTTTCTAATTGTATTACCAAATGTAAAAATAAATATGGTACTTTATAAGGTTATTCCTAAAAAAAAATTCAAATAGATAAGTGCACGAAAAGAACAATAAAGAATAACCTTATAAAATAACATAATTATTTTTACATTTGGCAATACAATTAAAAACGAAAATCTAACTGAAATAGAACAAAATTAAAAAATAAAATTACGATGCCATATTAGGCCCTAAAATTTTTTTCGGTCTTCAGCTAATCGAAATAGTCGTTAGGCATATTCCTATCTAATCACGAATGTTTTTGAGCTATGATATCTGCTTTCTTCCAATTACTCTGCGGCCCTCGATTTTACCTTTCATGATAAGCGGAAGGATTATGTACCATTCTCCTCCAAGAACATGCCCAAGGTATGAAATCTTTCTTATTTTATTAGTTTTTAATAATTCAGGCTTGGCATTTGCAGCTTCATTGGTCTGCATCGCTGTGCAGAGTATTAGGGACATTCTTCTATGCAATCACATCTCAAACGCCTCTAGGCAATTCGTCAGTGCCACGTAACACTACTGACCAAATATAGCATTTGATTATTCTTTTGCGTCATTTTAGGTTTAAGCTGTGGTCAGAGAAGAATGGTTTACTTTGGAACTTTTTGCAAGCTGCTTCGATTCTGCACTTGATCTTTTTATTTGGGTCTAGTTGACCTGTATTGTGGCATACCAGATATTTAAAGTGAGTAACTCTCTCAATGTTTTATTGACCTGTAGATAAGCACTATCGTGAGGTTGGCAACTGAATATTATAAATTTTGTGTTAGAAACATTCATGTTTAAACCCATTTCTCTTCATGTAGTGTTTACGCAATGCAACTAATCTTAAAGGCCCTGGAGACTATCGCATAAGATAATAGTGTCCTCAGCGTATCTGAAATTATTAAACAGTTCACCTTTTTGAAAATAATAAATTATATCCGAATATATATTTAATAACAACCTGGATAGAATCCATCCTTGCCTAATGCTTCTTTGAATGTAACATTCGTTAGTTAAACTCCATCGACCGATACACCTATTTTGAGTATAAGTTTTTTATATGTAAATATGTACCATCAATGCCTTTGGTTCTTAACAAGTTTAAAAGCATACCAGGCCTTACCATATTGAAACACATTGTGTAATTATGAAAGGCACATAAATATCTTTACTTTGGTCGCATTATTTAAGTCAAAAAGTGCTAAAAAATTCTAAAAAATTCCTAAATCCAAACTGGGTTTCATCTAGATCTCTTTCGCAATGACTTTTTATTCTTCCATAAATAGTGCGAAAAAAATTTTTTATTGTGTGACTCATCGGACTAATTAATCTGTGTTAATATTTTTTTACCTGCTGCTTCTTCGAAATACTATAAACAAAGACTTAAGCCATTGCTCAGGTATTTCACCATTAGTATATACATCATTACAAAGCTAACTAGAATTCTGATCTTGTATCATTTTTTTTAGAGTTCAGTTGGGATGTGGCTTTCTTAATTTTTACCGATTTGATTTCATGAAGAACTTAGATTTGTAAATTTCAGGTCGTTCTTGATTTACATTGCTTTGTATGTTTGGCCTGTCATCTTGGAACAATTCAGTTATACAGTTACTCCATTTCAAGTATTTCTCGTTTATCAATGATAACTTTTTCTGCATTATCTACTAGAGTATTAGTTTTTTTCTTATTAAATATATAGGCCAGCAACTTGACGAACTTTCTTGATGCATATTGAATATGTTATGCTTCTGTATTCGTCTGTCTTATCCTTGTATTGCCTTCTTTATTCTATAAGGTCTCTAGTATTTCTTCCGTCATCCTTTGTTCTTTTTTGAATATATTAGTTACACTATTTTCTTTTATTATCTTGGTCATATATATTCACGAAATAATTTCCATGTTTTCTCAACATTTTTTTTTGTTCTCATTTTTTCATGTAATTGTTTACATTATTTACAATTTTACTTTTGTTGACATCTGAAAAGGTTTGGTGCATCAGTAAAATTCTCTTGCTGACTTTTTTTTTCTCTACTCGTTTTAGTCCGATTCTTGCATCGGCGACTAAAGGATTGTGATTAGATATAAAATCTACTCTAGGCTATGTCGTAACTCTACTGATATAATTCCTAAATCTTTTGTTGATAAGAATGTAAGGAAGATGTAGGTATGTAAAAAAAATCAATTAGATTTATTGCTCCTCTGTCCATGGGTTTGTCAGCCACTCAGATCTTTCATTACTAGCATGCGAATAGCAGACGAAGAGGGTTCCAGAATTATTAAATCACTTGCATCAACCTCGTCTTCGTCGCGCCAATAGCGCACAATGCAGAGAATCTTATTTGTGGGATGTGAAATAGATCCTACTAGTTACATAATATATTCTATTCTTGAGGTCGCACCGTAGTGATGGACAAAAGAAATCATAGGGTACCTTCTTAAATCCTTTCAGTGGAGGCGACAGATCAACGGACAACCTTAAAAGAAGTAGTGAAAACTTGCATGCTCTTTTATCTAACTGACTAAGTACCACGAGCCTACTTGGGATTTGATGGT
The DNA here is from genome assembly GCF_040954645.1 of Diabrotica undecimpunctata. NCBI lineage: Eukaryota > Metazoa > Arthropoda > Insecta > Coleoptera > Chrysomelidae > Diabrotica > Diabrotica undecimpunctata. The sequence continues at coordinate 83,411,128 of NC_092810.1, read as the reverse complement.
TTGGGTACAATGGATACAGGGAATCCGGAAAGACAGATTTCAATGCACTCCTCGAGCGGCAATAGCAGCATTCATCCGCGTATTTAATCATTTGCAAGAAATATTGCGATTTACGTACGTCTGTGCTGTACCATGCTAGATTAGGTTCTGCTGGATCCTGCAAGCTATCTTTAGACTTTCTATATTCCACCGAAACATTATTGTTAATTTTTACATTTTTTGTTTTTTTTTTAGTTAATTTTAAGAATTCATATCTTTCTTCAAGCATATTTAAATGTTTACATAATTTCTTACTCTGATGGCATTAATATTATTAATAAGATCGTAACATACATTACAGTATACCTTAAGGTTTATATTAATTTTGAAAAACATATTTAAGTAACAAAAAATTAAAACGATTAATATTGTTACACCTTTTATGATCAACGATGTTGATTGAATCGTTTTTAACCATTTTCGGTGCTACCTCTAACACAAATGGTTTGCAACGTGAATTCTTCAATTACTAGATACATCTAGTTAATATTAATTTGACTACCTTAAGAGGTATATCTGATTATTGGTGTCATTATTACATAAATGGATTTCTCAACGATTCTTCAAACTGGTTATCAGACAAAAAAGGCAATTTTCAGAAAATCTTCATTTTATCAATTATATCGCCGGTATCTGTTTCAATTTACTTTGGATTGATATGTGGATGTCTTATTTTAGGTATGGAAAAAATTGTCGGAAAGATAAAACGATACAGTTAACGATGGTTGTACCTATTAGTTTTTTCGGATTGGTGATTTGAACGTAATTGAGGAAAGAAAACAAAACATTGTATATATGCATGTTCAATTACTCGATTAATAACAGAAAATTTTCAATATATTGAGATAATCGAAAAATAATAATGAGAGGATGCAGGATCCTGATCGGATAAATCAACGAATTGCAAAACTGTTATTTACTTTTATATAAGAATGACAGCAATCTTTATTAATACCGGAGTAATCTAACAGATAGCCTAGGATATTGATGGTAGGGAGGGAAAATAGAACCCTTCCATAATAGAAAAAACAGAATAAAAGCTACAAATAACAATATAATAAAAGCAAATAAGAAACCGGTGTAGAACTGGCTATTCCAGAGAAAAAAAATATCCGTATTATGTACTCTTACAAAATATCACGAAATATAAATAACTGGAATTACCAATAAATATAAATAATGCAAGTATAGACCACATTGACGCCAAATTCTGACCAATAAAAATATTGTAGAAAATAATATGTAAAGCCAAACGGAAATAAGAAAAACGCCCAAAGACAAAATTAAACAAAATAATTTGAGGACATAGCACAATAAATATGATTTTAATATCAATAAAAGTAAATATTCTCTATTATACAGAAGATGGATTACATCTTTGAGTCTTACTCTGTTAAACGCTTTCTTAGGTCAATCAGATACAGAAATGCTGGTCTATTATACTCTAGTGATTTCTCAGTAATTTGCTTTATAACGAATATTGAATCTGTACACGATCTTCCACTACGAAAAACCTGTTGTTCATCTGCTAAACTTATCCTCTGATTTATTAGCACTTGCAAAATTTTAGTTGTAAGTTTTAGCGTAGTATTTAATAAGTTTATACCTCTGTAGTTTCCTGGCTGTTTTTTATCTCCTTTTTGGTATAGAAGAATTAGTTAGTTCGTTCTCCATTCTTCCGGTATTTTATTGTGTTTTATAATTTTATTAATTAACGTTATTAATTGTTCTGTCATTGCTGCTCCACAATATTTCACTAACTCGTTTGGTACCCCGTCTATACCTGCTGCTTTTCTGTTCTTCAGGTTTTCAAATATTTTCTGAACTTCCTGTGCATTTATATTAAGTTCTTCATTAGTGGTAATTTCTGCTGTTTCCGGTTCTAGCATCGTTTGTTCTTTATCTGCATATAGCTTTTTTTAGGTACTCAATCCACGTAACCTTTTCTATGTGTTTTGATTCTATTAGTTCCTTTACCTCTGTTCTTTGACCTTTTATGAAGCGCAATATTTCCTTTTGCAGACCGTAAAAATCATGTTTCATTTCTTTCGAAAAGCGTTCCCAGTGATCATTTTTTGTTTTTCTTACAAGAGCATGTGTTTTGTTTCTAATTGTCTTGTAATTATGGTTGACATGTATTTCAAGTAAGCTTTTTTCTTTTCTTTATATTTTTACTTCACTTCTGTACAAAACCATGGAGTTATTTGTCTTGAAAAACGATTTATTTTTATTAAATTTATATTATATTACTAGATTTATATTTTTTTCACCACAAACTTCCTTGGCCGAGGCTAAGATATTATACTTAATTTTTGCCCAACTTTCTTCGACTCCATCACTCTCTGTGATATGTGTTTCTGCTTTTTTCGGTTATTCTTTTTTGGAACAGGTATCTTATGGAGTCACCCTGCAAGCTTTCAACTTTTATATTTGTGGTGTATTCTGGTGTTTTGTTATCACGTATATGTTTTTATTCGGATTTTGCACAATACAATGTCCATATTTTTTTCTAGAAGCTCTTTTGTAATTTCCTGCTCTCTTGTGTTTAGAGACTTTACGTTCCAAATACCGATGCAAAGTATATTTCTCGTTTTCCATAAATTCATTGTCCTCTTTCTTGCGTTAGTCGTCGTAATGAAATCATTTCTGTTCCGAGGCATAATCCAGTTTCTATGAGCTTTATGGTTTTAAAGTCTATCAGTAGGGTGCTAACCTGACTGTAGACACCCTCCTCCTTTATCCGGGCTTGGGACCGCCAACAGTTCTGTCTATACCCTGGCCGCTTAAAACATGGAATCCAAGGTCGCATGATCACTCAATGCAAGCATCGACAGGCGCTCGAAACTAACCTTATGGGAAACTGTTTACACCGTCATTATTTGTGTCATGATACTATAACTTAAATGTTTTATGTATCATGATTTGTGTTTCACTTTCGCTGGCTGGTGAATTTTGTAAAAATGTTTAAAATTAATGTAAATCAATAACCTCTAAAAAACGGTATAAATATATTATAGCAACATTGTTAGTTCGTTTTTGTTGAGCGGTGTAAACGTGGGAAAATTGGTAACATAGGAAGAGGAATATTTAAGAGTGCGTGCCATTCACATGATCATTCCATCTTTTCAGCGGCTCAACTATAGCTACTTGATCTACCCAAAAAACTGCAGGCTGAGTTATTCTTTTTGTATAGTATATCAAAATACCTTTAACATAAGAGAAGTTAACACATTTTCACAAAAATCAACTATGTAATAAAGATCGTGTTTAAAAAAAATATCACTAATTTTAATAAAAAAATAAGCTTCATGTCTGTAAATTTTGGCTAATGATAAATAAAAAAGTATTGCACATAAGTATTGAAATATTGACATATTATCATCAAAACAAACGACATGAATGATCAATAAAATGAAAAAAAAAATAATAATAATAAGCCAAACTTGGTACTGTAAGCGCTAATATGACCCGATCAAAAAGTAAATTTTGGTTAAATAAATACCATTCCTAATAAATTTCACCGACGCATACATTAATAATAATTTATCCTGACAACCAACATTGGACGGCGGAGAAGCAATCAATTTGTATTTTTAACCACACGCAAGTATGCATGATCGTATCTTCAAGAATCTGGTTATATTTAAATTCTGCAATTTGCCCACGATGCAAGTTGCAAGAAATCGTTTACTATTAAAGATCTTCAATTTATCAAGACGACAAGGACAATTTTCATTAAACAAAAATGTAACGATAATCAAAGCGATCTGTTTACTGTCAGTTAACCGCAATATTTTAGATACATTTATTAGAAAGATAATTCCATACTAAAAAATGGGCTTTACTGATATACATACGAGTAAAAAGTTGTATTTTACCTAAATACGATGATTGTTAATTTTTTTTACAAACAGCATTTTATTTTTGTATTTTGAGAACGATTTCTGAAGTGGAAATTGAAACGTCATAAACGTATTTTAACCTTTAATTGTGGCTTATTCCCATTTAAATAGTAATTAAGCATTTTATTTAACTTATTTCATTTGAATTAAATTCCTACCTGTTATTTAGTCCTGCTCAGTAATATCTATGACATACTCTTGCGTTCTTCGTCATGTCGTTGGTTCTTTGGATCAGACCCAGCGTTCGGATGTTTCAGTAAACATTTCTTGTAATGTGTCCTCATATTGCTACTCTGGGAAAAAGCCAGTCCGCATTTTTGGCAGTTGTACGGCTTAAGGCCAGTGTGGAAGTTCATGTGAGTTTTAAGGTGGTGCTTTTTGGTAAAGCTTTTTGGACATAGATTGCAAGCATAAGGTTTTACACCTGAAATAGTATTATTTTACTTAACTTTATTTTACTTGTCAAAGATTTTTCGTCATAAACTCGTGCATTAATTAAACTTTGTCACTATTTCACTATTTTCCACTATTGCAACGATTAATAAATGCTTTGGTACAATATAAACTCAAACAGGAATAGGTCTATATACTTAATACTATAGACATAATACTATTTCTAAGCTATACACTTCTGAATTTTTTAATTTTTTTGAAATGAATGGTAATAATTTTTTAAGTTACCTACCTGTGTGTAGACGAGCATGCAAACTCATATTTGACCTATCGGCAAATGTTTTCCCACATTCTGGACAAGAATATGGTCGCTCTCCGGTATGCACTCGTTGGTGTTGTTTTAATAACATTTTTCGTGAAAAACTCTTTGCGCACGTAGGGCATTCGTGTGGTTTTACTCCTGTAATTAAAAGTAAAATCGTGTAACGTATCAGGGAGAAGAGAAAAAGAGAATAGAACAGTAATTAAACACAAAAATTAACTTATCATCAGATTACGTCCTAGTTTTAAAGTAAATCGGTTTAGTTTTATTTCCAATTGGAAGTCGCAAATACATATAGTTCTTTGTACCTCATCGTAAATATTTATAAGCAAAGTAATTTCCAATTATTACCAATATCAAATCGAATGGCTTGGAAAACGAAAACATTCACATTTAGCCACTGATAGCCATTTGATAAATTTTGTAGCTTTTCTATGTTTGTTTTTCATAGGTTTATCTTTAATATATGTATAGCCCTATGAATATAGAACTAATATCGGTCGCTAATATCCTTTTATATCATTTACGACCAACTTTTTGATTTTTTTGTAGTATATGCTTCCCGTATATAATTTCTTTGTTCTCATCCATCTTTATATTTTTGGTTATATCCAGCTCAATTAAATATTAATTTTAAAGCGTATTTGATAGCGTCTATCGTTTTGGTTATGCTCAGTTTTTATTTATTCACCTTTCTGTCTTAAATTGTTATGACTAACATCTTTTCTTTCTATAGCTCTTTGCGTTTTTTTGCTCCTTATCCACGTCTGGGTTCTATATGTTAGAACAGGTACGACACATATGTTGAAAACCTCCATTTCTAATTATTGCAAGTGGATGTAATTTGTTTAAGATATTATAAACTCCTGAGCTCAAATAAACAGGATATTTTATCTTTCACATCCTGTTGATAATTCTTTGGCGACACTTCGGTAAAATAAATATATGAATGAATCGTTATGAGAAACAGCAAAAAAAAAATAGTAAACACCACGTGAGTAATTCAACATCAACAGGAAATAGCATGTCCTCGATTTTATAGTAGGCCTTTTTTGAATATATTATAATAGATTTTTTTTTTCTAGTTTAATTATCAAACATTTTCTGTATCATCTTGATAATATTAAGTGAGATAATGGGAGACAATACGAAATAATATAAAAAGACTGGTGTGATAAACAAAAAATTAACTTTGCTGAGAGGGCACAAAAAAAAAGGTTGACTAAAAATCAGAAAATAAGTAGGTAGGAAATACGTTTGTTAAATTTCCAAGTAAACGAAGATATCCAAAATAACTAAATTGGACGTGAATATACGTATAGTGCAAGTAGTAAACTAAGGAAACATAAATAAGTAACCTGTATGTATCCTGGTGTGCATGTTGTAGGCGACTCTCTGATTGAATCGCTTCGGACAATGAGGACAAGCGTACTCTTTCTTATCTCGATGTATTTTCATATGGCTCGAGAGGTAACCTTTGTCGTTGAATACCTTCCCGCATTCAGAGCATTTCGCTGCGAATTCTTTTGTTCCCTGGTGTATAGATCTGGAAAAAATATGATATACTTGATTTATTTAATTATAAATACAATGGCATATACGGAAGCTGCTGTATAAGCTATAAATTATAACAGTACGAGTGTAGAAACTTCGATACGTTTAATGTATTAATTCCTCCATGTTAAAGTGTTTTGTTACAGCACATCGATGCTATGCATACAAATTTAAAAATAAAAAAGTTGCTCGTGTTGTTGGAAACAAGGATAGAAAGAGGGAGCACCTTGAAGAAAAAATTGAACAGCTCTTTATGTTACTCTTGTATGTATCTTTATAATTAAACTATTCTTTATAAATATGGTAATAAACTTTTATCTAGTATTTTTTTAAATATTTAAAAGATGGACTTTAAGCTGACACAAAAAAAGCTTTTGGAATACGGTGAACTAGACAATTTATATATATATATATATATATATATATATATATATATATATATATATAATATGCTTGTAATGAGACAGATTGCGACGATTAAATAAAAGAATTATATCCTACCGTAAATTTTTTTATTTCAATTCATAATTGTATGCAAAAAATAATAACTAATCATACCTGACATTAGATTTATATACACATTAAGATAGATTTTTGTTATCACAAAAAAACTGGTTCTTTACTTGTCTACTACGTCGTAAATATTAAATATAAATACTATCTCTTAGGCAGAGATTCTTTCGGTAATAAAAAAAATAGATTAAAGCGATTTTATTGAGTATCTTTTATATTAACACCTTTTGTCGGTATTAAATCCAAATGTTGTATCAGGTTTTGTTAAATAAAAAAGTGCGATGACTATGCTGCATAATGAGTCCTAACAAAACTGTGGACACAACATGTAGCGGTTGCCGAAATAATTTTAAAAATGTTTGTCTAACGTATAAATTCATAAAAAAAATGTGTGCGTAACATACTTTTTCAGATTTCTTGTTTAAGTTTACGCATAAAGACCACCATTGTCAAATATAAAACAATTGTTTTTAAACCTTTTCATAGATTGTTCAATGAAAACATGAATAGAAGTTGTAAGCGATTATTAACTCAACAAATTAAAAAAACGTAATTTTAAATATTAATATAACATTGATACACGCTGAGTAAAAATTTCTGAAAGAATTGAAAAAAGAAATAAAAATAGAGCAGAAATCAAAATACTACTAAATGGGTAAAAAATTAATACATTATGTGTATCAACAAATGAAAGTGAATACAAAAAAAAACATGGAGAATTATTAAAACCAAAATATATTTATTTTCTGATTTTTCTAGCAATGACACCCTTCCGATAGGGATCAATTTAATGAGTTACACTAGCCGTTACACATCTCTTAAACGTTATATTTATATGAGATTAGGCCATAATCGATTGTAATGAAAATTACATTTTTAACTACTGTTTGAGTTTCGATTTTCACTCCGGAAATCGTTTTAAAAAACTGTGCGAAAAGTATAAACAACGAGTTTTTAAGCGGGTTATGTTTTTCAAAACTAACTGTTCACTTATTAGTTAAAAATGTAATTTTCACTACAATTAATTGTGGTTCATCCCATATAAACATACTATTGAACTCAGACATGCCACAAGAGAACATTTTCATAATTTCCATCTCTTTAAATTTACGATTCTCGATTCTTAATAGATAATGTATATCCGTGACCTAATAATATCTTTTTTATATATTTTTTTTATCTTTGAACCACGAGAATTTTCTTTTTCCTAAACTAGTTTTCTTCACACTCTTTCCTTTCACTTTGGACCGTAGGAAGTTATCTTTCGCTTTTCGGTAAATGTGACCTAGATAACGATTTTTAATATTTCCTAAAAGTTCTTTACTGCTCACCATAATTTTTAAACCACTTTCGTTATGTCGCTGGTTTGACAACGATCTTAGTTAGGGATTATATTTTCTTGTTGTATATATTACGGTTAAAACGCGAATATTGGATAATACTATCGGATAATTTTATTTAATTTATTTTATTCTAGTTCATACAAATATTTTAAAATAAAAAATTGTCTAATCGATCCCGTCGTTCTCGAGTTGTTATAAAATAAAATATATAAAATTTTAATAAGAGGATATGTATTTATATTATGTATATTATGGTGTACCGCAAGGTTAGTACACCCGTCTCGATTGTGTGAGTTACGCTAAATAGGATTTCGAGCTTGTGCAAAATAGGCAAATGTAAAATATCAATAAGGTCAACGCATAGCAATTTTGAAACTGATTTAAATTGTTAAGCTTTGAGTCAAATTATGGGAATACTACCAGGATACTGGTATGTAAGGGATAGTGATGCGCAATACATAGCCTCTCAATTTCAAATGTCAACCTCACCTGTCCGTGAGATGATCTAGATCATGATCATCCGGTACATTCTGCTAGATAACAAACGAGGCTCTGGCGTCCGAGTGATTGCCAGTTTAAGCAATCCCCCAGTTACTGACCAACAGCTTCGGGTGGAAGAGTCAGTAAGTGGAAGGGCATCTTCTTGTCCTAAAACTGGAAAATAGAAACTCACAAAAGCTTGCAAGGCCTCCTCGGTCGTCAACATGCGAAAACCCTGCAAAGTAGCGACTTTTAATGTTAGAAGTCTACATTCAGTGGAAAAGTACATAATGCCGTTAAAGAAATGAAAAGGCTGAATATAGATATTTTAGGAATCAGCGATGTCCAATGGCCCGACTCAGGAAAGATAAAAATCAACAATAAAACAATATATTATTCAGGAAATCAAGACGGTTCACACTGATATGGTGTCGGGATAATATTAAACAAAAACATTGATAAGACTGTAATAATTTTCACTCCATACTCCAACAGAATTATACTCTTACAACTAAATCAGAACAAACCCAAAATAAACATCCTACAAGTTTATGCTCCAACTGTGGACAAACCAGAGAACGATATTAAAACTTTCTACGAAGACCTAGACAACATTTTAAAATCCAATAAAATTCAAGATGTAACAATTGTAATAGGAGACTTTAACGCAAAGATTGGGGAAGAAAAAGTAGAAGAATGTACAGGAGGATATGGTCTGGGCAACAGAAACGAAAGGGGTGACAGGCTTATCGAATTTTGCCAAAACAATAATTTTGTTATAGCTAATACATTATTCAAAATGCAAAAGAGAAGACTATATACCTGAAAGTCACCAGCAGATCCAGAAGAGAGATTTGTAAGAAACCAAATAGACTATGTATTAGATAGACAAAGATACAGAAACGCAATTATATCCCCAAAAACCTATCCAAGTGCCGACATAGGATCAGATCACAACCCAGTAGTGACCAAAATTAGGCTCAAAATGAAAATAATAAAACGAAGAACAACAAATGCAAAAATCGATACAAGTAAATTAAGGTACCCACACATAAGGCAACGCCTGGCAGATGAAATCAACAACGGATTAATGAATGTTAAAGAACAAATTCTGCAAAATACTATGGTTATTTCACTATGATAAAAAATGGTTATTAATAAAGACAGAAATAGATAAAAGTCAAAATGAAATTCTGATACCAACCAGATATAAAAAGAAGCCGACGGAAGAAATTTTAGATTTATTGAAAGAAAGACATCAATATAAAAACAAAGATAATCAGATGTACAAAAAGTGGATAAACAAATAAAATACAGAATTAAGAAAGCGAAAGAACAATGGTTAAAAGAACAATGCGCAGAAATAGATGAATACCAGAAAAGACATGATAGTTTTAACACACATAAAAAATTTTAAGAATTAACTTACAACAATAGAACAACCACAAATTAAAGAGATGGACAGAATACATCAATGAACTGTTCAAAGACAATAGAACAGAACAGATGAAGAAAAAACAGCAAAAATGGTAAAGCAGTAGGTCCAGACCAAATCCCTATAGAAACCTTAAAATGCATAAATGATGAAGCCAACGATTTCCCCGAATGATAAAGGTAGTAATGGGTTCGGAATAACACGTTAAAGATATTCTGAGAAATAAAACCAAACTTCTGGAGAACAAAGCCACGGAAAAATTCTCAATAATTGACGACAAGACGCCCATCCAACAAGTACGTTTAAAAGAACTCCGAAGTGAGCTATAAACTCGCAAAAATAACGGTGAACATGACTTAACTATTAAATACATCAACGGCACTCCCAGAATCACGAAATTTTGTTTATAATTTTTCTACCGACAAATTTAATGACTGGCTATTTCTATATACTAATTTAGATTCACTTTCCGCTAAGTTTGACGAATTTGTATGCACAGTGCAACTTCTTAAACCGGACATTATTTGTATTGCCGAATCCTGGCTTAAACCCACAATTCCTGACTCCTCTGTTAATATAAATGGATATACATTTATTTATTTATTTATTTATCGTATGGCAATTACAACACATTTAGAACAAATACACAAACACTAGTAATATAGGTATTTGACAAACTTTAAATAGTTACAAACAAACATCAAGTGTATTTGTATAATCAATTGACTCTGAAGTTGCAAACAGGAAGTCTTCAGGGCTACCATTGTAGGATCTTGAGGGACACTCTTGAATAATGTGGTCGATGGTTTGGTTCTCCCTACAGTCACATTGAGGAGACGGGTTCTTTCCCCATTTATGTAGCAAGTATGCACATCTGCCATGTCTGGTTCGGATCCTATTTAGAGTGGACCATGTTTTGCGTGGAAGATCAAAACCTGGTGGCTTGTGGGTAATGCAGGGCATGTTATTTTGCCATTCGTTTCATTCTTGGGACCATGCATTCATGATGTTGAACTCCTCATGTATCATTCTTGCCGTTTTCATTGGTGGTTTTCTAGAACGGAGACGGGTATTTCGTGCATCCTCGGTATCTTGGTGGATCGGCAGGTTTATATTGTTCATGATCTTTTTGTATTCACGTGTAAGTGCGTCGACTCGTCGTAAATGTGGAGGTGGGATGTGACTTAATACTGGAAGCCATTGGGTGGGAGTTGATTTAATTGTACCAGTTATCATCCTCATAGTGCTGTGCAGCTGATTGTCGACCTTTTTTACGTGTGGACTGTGTAGCCAGACTGAAGCACAATATTCAGCGGTCGAGAAAACAAGGGCTAAGGCAGTAGAGCGGAGAGTAGAAACAGATGCTCCCCAGGTGGTACCGCAGAGCTTCTGTATAATGTTATTTCTTGTACTCAACTTTTGGGCAGTTTTTGTTAAATGCTCGTTAAATGACAGCGTTCTGTCTAGTGTTACGCCCAGGTACTTCGGTGTTTTGTTGTGGGTAAGTGTGGTATTTTCAAACCGTATGTTGAGTTCCTTTCCAGCAAGTTTATTGTTCAGATGAAAGCAACTAACTTCTGTTTTGGATGCATTTGGTTGAAGTCGCCACTTGCGAAAATATTTGGCCAATATATATAAGTCTGCCGTCAGAACTTCTTCAGACGTTTCTAGTATTCTGCATCGTGTAGCGAGGGCCCAGTCATCGGCGTATTCGAACTTTCTTGACTGTGTTTCCGGCATATCTGCTAGGTATAAGCTAAATAGTAGTGGAGAGAGCACTGACCCCTGTGGTAGGCCATTCTTAAGTTTCTTTGGTAGGCTGATATCTGTGCCCATCACTACTTGAAACATTCGGTCGTTGAGCATGCTATCTATTAGGCGTGCTATTGGTTTACAGGGGATTGCACGCAGAATTTTGTATATAAGGCCCTCTCTCCATACTGTATCGTAAGCTGCCGAGAGATCAATAAATGCCGCTGAAGTTTTAAGTTTTCTTTGGAAACCCGCTTCGATGTAGGTGGTAAGTGACATTACCTGGTCTGCACAGCTTCGTTCTGGTCAAAAACCCGCTTGTTCAACTGGGATCGCCTGGAACACTTCGGTACTGATTCTATTATATATAAGCCTCTCTAATAGTTTGTAGATGGCAGAGAGAAGCGCAATTGGTCTGTAGTTTTTTAGGTTGTCGGCGGGTTTGCCTGGCTTTAGTATGGCTATTATCTTAGAGCGCTTTAGTTCTTGTGGAATATTTCCAGTTACCATGATGTCTGTGAAAAATCGAGCCAGCCACACTTTTGTATACTTGCTACTACTATTGATATATAATATATCGTAAAGACATAGAAAATCATGTGGGGGGCGGTGTATGCATTTACTTATCTAATATTATTACCACAACTTTCAAAATTAACATTAAGCTAATAGATATTACTGGAATAGATGCAATTCACTTATCTGTTACTAAAAATTCAAACCTAATACATCTCATTACAGAACCTACTAGATTTAGAAATAATAACCAACCTTCTACTTTAGATCTAGTGCTTATTAATGACGAACAGCTGATTTCATCTCTCGAAGTCAGTTCTCCTATAGGAAAGCCAGATCATGCAGTTATAACGGCTTACATTCAGTTCAATCAAATATTACCCCGCAAAAATAATATTGTAACATATGCTACTACCGACTTTTCTGAAGTGGACATTGAACTCTCTCAAATCGACTGGCATTTATTTTTTGCAAACTTAAACGACTCCTCATTAATGTGGACTGCATTTCTCGATAAAGTCCACAATATAATTTCTACAAAATAAATACCACTTTCCGTAAGAGTTATAAAAACAACCTTAAACCCTGGATAAATCGAACAGCAATTAAACAAATTAATAACAAACGACATATATGGCGAAAATTTAAACACACCGGGCTTCTTAGTGATTTCCAAAGCCACCGCAGATTTTTAAATAACTTAAAAACATCTCTAAAAACCCAAATACAAAATTTTGAAGCAAATGTTATCGAAAGCGATAACATTAAAAAAGTCTACAAATACATGCGTTCCTTCATGACGTCTAAAGTTTCCATTCCTCTACTTCAAAAATCCAACCAGACTTTATGCTCTTCTGACAAAGAATCTTCCGAAACTCTCTCTTTAGCATTTCCACAGGTTTTTACTAAAGAATTGAATGATGTTTATCTACCTGCTATTAACTGTAATCGTGTCGGCGCATCCATACAGCAAGTTGAATTCATAGTGGATCATGTCAAACAACACTTAATTAAACTTCGCACAGTCGCTTCACCCGGTTTAGATGGTTTAACACCAAAACTGTTAAAAAGGTGCACATACACGCTTGCAATACCCTTAACGTTAATTATGCAAACTTCTTTCATCCAGAACTCCCTACCCCCTAGTTGGAAATTAGCTTTCGTTACCCCTATTTTTAAAAAAGGTAACAAACTCTACCCCAACAATTATCGTCCGATTAGCTTGCTGCCAGTAGTTACCAAAGTTATGGAAGCCATTATCTCTGAGGAGATGACCAAATTCCTTCTCCAGGAAGATGTTATTCCAACACAACAACATAGATTTGTCTCTGGTCGCTCTACTCCAACCAATCTCTTACATTGTGTTAACGACTGGACGTCATCCCTTAACAGTTCGCAGCCGGTCGACGTTGTTTATCTAGATTTCTCTAAAGCCTTTGACCGTGTACCTAAGCGCAGACTTCTACATAAGCTAGAACATTTCGGAGTTCGCGGTACTTTACTTCGTTGGATAGATGATTTTCTGACAGATCGATATTACAAAGTTAGAGTTGGCGAATCTTTCTCACAGGACAGGTTAGTGGAAAGTGGAGTGCCTCAGGGTTCCGTCCTTGGACCTCTGCTGTTTACAGTTTACACCAGCGATGTTCCTTATTACGTCTCAAGTAAAATATCGTTCTACGCTGATGACACAAAAATATATGCCAATCCAATCACAAACCAGCTAACCCTCCAAATGGACTTGGACTCTATTTTAACCCCAGTTAGACCCAGTGGTTACCCCAGTTAGACCCCAGTTTTAACCCCAGTTTAGACCCAGTGGTTACTACCCTTAAACGCGGAAAAATGTGTAGTGCTTCAAATTGGTAAAAATAACCCACTTGTGCCGTACTTTGTTAACGGGCAGCCATTAGATTCTGTGTTTTCGTATAACGATCTTGGTGTTATCATAAACAGCAGCCTAACTTGGTCCGACCATATTACCTCTATTTGTAAACGTGCGAACTCCAGACTGTATCTTATTCGGAGGTGTTTTTCGAGAATTTCAATGCAATCATTCTGTAAACTTTACACTCTGTACGTAAGACCCATACTTGAATACGCTGGACCAATGTGGTATCCTGATCTGGTTCGAGACAAGACTATGTTGGAAAACGTCCAAAGAAAAGCCACCCGAATTTCTTTGGGACCGAGAAAGACGGTCTTTTGAACTTCGCCGATAACGTGGAGACTTAATTACAACTTTTAAAATATTAAAATTCAATTTTGGAGATCTCGATGAAATGTTTATCATTAATCAAGATGAACGCCTCAGAGGTCATCAGTTCAAACTGAAGAAAGAAAATTTTTCTACAAGATCAAGACCGAACTTTTTACCAAATAGAGTTTTTGAGTGCTGGAATAACCTTAACGATAACATTGTCTCTGCTTCCTCTACCAATTCGTTCAAAAACAGACTTGACCGTTTTACATTATAGTTAAAATATTGTTTTTCTTTTAAACCAAAAATTGTAATTTTATTTCTTTTATTTGTAATTTTTGTTTTTTACTAGTAGGTTATTAATGAAATTTCTTTGTTTTTGGGCATAATAGGGACTTAGTTCCTCTGCCCTCGCTTATGTATAATAATAAAAATAATAATAATAATAATAAACTGAAGAAAGTGCCAATAAATTGTACCCAAGCCAAGAAGAAATCCATGAGTTTTGGGGAAATCAACTTTCCACACCAGGTGCTCTTAACACCAATGCTGGATGGATTGAAGATACGGCGCACAACTGCCAACACTACGTTACTGCTCCCTACGAACCCTTTACTACTGAAGAAGTTTCAAATATTATCAAAGAGCTTCATAACTGGAAATCTCCTGGACCAGACGGCATTCAAAACTTCTGGCTTAAGAAGTTTTGGAGTATTCATGAGTGCTTATCAGCATTAATTAATCACAGTATTTCTAATCCGCAGGAAATACCATCTTTCCTAACCCAGGGAACAACTTATTTAATACCAAAAGATCAAAATAACACCCAAGATCCATTGGATTACTTGTCTTCCAACTCTGTATAAATTGCTCACATCCTGTGTGGCCCGGCGTATCATCTTAATCATCTATTGTATATGGATGATTTAACACTATTGGTTTCTACTCGATGCCACCTGGATCAGATGCTGAAAACAGTGGAAAATTTCTCTAATGACATTAGTATGCACTTCGGCCTTGATAAGTACCGTGTCTTAAATATAATTAAAGGAAAGGTTCAGCCCGGTGGATTCGATATGCAAAACGGCCAGAACATCGAGGCTATGGGTGAAAATGATATGTATAAATACCTCGAAATAAAGTAAGCGCGGAAGATTGACCATAAGCAAATGAAAACAGATAACAACTGAGTTTATACGAAGGGTAAAACAGCTGCTTCGTTCACACCTTAATAGTAAAAATTTGTTTAAGGCACTAAACACCTATGCATGTTCCGCGCTTAGCTACTCGTTTGGTATTGTTAAGTGGACAAAAACGGATATAGAAAATCTTCAGCGAAAAGTACGAACACACCTCACAAAGGCACAAAAACACCATCCTCGAAGTGCAGTAGAAAGAACGACATTACCGCGGTATTTAGGAGGACGAGGACTTATGGATATAATTGAGCAACTAGAAAAACACATTACTAATTTAAGAACTTATTTTCAGGTGCAGGCTGAGACATCTACTCTACATCGCGCGATTTGTGCAGTAGATGATACAACACCGATCAAACTAAGGGAACCAGAAATGGGAATAAACCATCTTACTAAGGACGAAAAAATGCGCACCTGGATGGGTAAACCTCTTCACGGGCGACATTCTAATGAGGTCAGTCAAGACCACGTCGACAATAAAGCGTAGAACTATTGGCTGACATCAGGAAAGATGTTCCCTGAAACAGAGGGTTCATTACTCGCCATTTAGGATCAGGTTATACCAACAAAAAATTACCGCGGTATCAAGGGGGAAGAGGACTTATGGATATAGGTGAGCAATTGGATAAACAAATTGCTAATTTAAGAATTTATTTTCAGGTACAGGCTGAGACATCTACTTTACATCGAGCAATTTGCGCAGTAGATCATACGACGCCGCTTAAACTGAGGGAACAAGAAATGCGCATAAACCACCTGACTAAGCAAGACAAAATGCGCACCTGGATGAGTAAACCTCTGCATGGGCGACATCTTAATGAGATCAGCCAAGAATATGTCGACAATACAGCGTCGAACTATTGGTTGACATCAGGAAAGATGTTTCCCGAGACTGAGGGTTTCCTACTTGCCATTCAGGATCAGCTTATTCCAACTAAAAATTACCTGAAATATATTGTTAAAGATCCTCAAGTCCAAAATGACAAATGCCGATATGGATGCCAAGCCCAAGAAACCATCCAACATCTTACCGGTGGCTGCCAGGCATTTGTCGGTACTGATTATAAAGAACGTCATGACTCAGTAGGAAAGATTATCCACCAAGAACTAGCTGACAAACTGGGACTTCTCCAAACCGACCATCTTCCTTATTATCAATACGTCCCTGATAGAATGTTTGAACACTGTGCTTACAGACCAACCAGTGGCCCATAATAAACCCGATCTCATACTAGTTAATAAAATTACTAGGCAAACAACACTTATTGATGTGGCGATACCCAACACCAATAATTTACGTGTTAAATACAACGAAACGATCGCCAAGTACAGAGATCTAGAAATACAAATCAGGAGACAATGGAGAATGGAAAGTATCCAGACGATACCTATTATTCTTTCTACCACTGGAGTCATCCCGAAGAGCCTTCTAGAAAACATAAAAAAGCTGGGTCTAAATGAACATCTATATAAGATTATGCAGAAAGCTGTGTTACTTTCGACGTCCAGATGCATACAAAATTTTTTGGGAGATACACCGACATACCAAGTCACCTAGGACTCGATAACATGGAAAGAGTCCCACCAGAGCTCAATCCTTTTGATACCGTAGGTATCTGGGATGAGTGAATTTTCCCCTTAGAGGGAGTGTGAGCCGTGTGGCTAAATCTGGATAATAATAATGAACCAAACCACAACACAATGAACCACAACACACACAATGAAACAACCAAATATCACCCAATTACTTGTCTTCCAACTCTGTATAAATTGCTCACATCCTGTGTAGCCCGGCGTATCTACCAACACTGTACTCTAAATAATATCATAGAGCCTCAACAGAAAGGGTGCGCTAAGGGCTCTATGGGCTGCAAAGAACAACTTATCATCGACTCTGTCATTTTTAATCAAGCATATAGCAAAAAGGAATCTCTTTACTGCTTTCATCGACTACAAGAAAGCGTTTGATTCAGTTCCGCATGAATGGCTTGTAGATATATTAAAAATATATAAAGTCGATGATAACATAGTGACCTTTTTAAAACATATAATGTCATCTTGGAAGACAAAAATTCACCTCCAAATACCTGGTGAAAACAATATCGAAACTGAAACTATAGCAATCAACCGGGGCCTATTTCAAGGAGACTCGTTGAGCCCACTGTGGTTTTGTCTAGCGATGAACCCCCTATCACAGCTACTAAACTCAACTGACACAGGTTTTAGCATCAAAAATAACACTACTGTTGTGACAAAGCTTAATCATCTATTGAATATGGATGATTTAAAACTATTGGCTTCTACTCGATGCCACCTGGATCAGATGCTGAAAACAGTGGAAAATTTCTCTAATGACATTAGTATGCACTTCGGCCTTGATAAGTGCCGTGTCTTAAATATAATTAAAGGAAAGATTCAGCCCTGTGGATTTGATATGCAAAACGGCCAGAACATCGAGGCTATGGGTGAAAATGATATGTATAAATACCTTGGAATAAAGCAAGCGCAGAAGATTGACCATAAGCAAATGAAAACTGAGATAACTACTGAGTTTATACGAAGGGTAAAATAGCTGCTTCGTTCACATCTTAATAGTAAAAATTTGTTTAAGGCACTAAACACATATGCATGCTCCGCGCTTAGCTACTCATTTGGTATTGTTAAGTGGACAAAACGGATATAGAAAATCTTGAGCGAAAAGTACGAACACACCTCACAAAGGCACAAAAACACCATCCTCGAAGTGCAGTAGAAAGAACGACGTTACCGCGGTATTTAGGAGGACGAGGACTTATGGATAGAAGTGAGCAACTAGAAAAACACATTATTAATTTAAGAACTTATTTTCAGGTGCAGGCTGAGACATCTACTCTACATCGCGCGATTTGTGCAGTAGATGATACAACACCGATCAAACTGAGGGAACCAGAAATACGCATAAACCATCTTACTAAGGACGAAAAAATGCGCACCTGGATGGGTAAACCTCTTCACGGGCGACATTCTAATGAGGTCAGTCAAGACCACGTCGACAATAAAGCGTAGAACTATTGGCTGACATCAGGAAAGATGTTCCCTGAAACAGAGGGTTCATTACTCGCCATTTAGGATCAGGTTATACCAACAAAAAATTACCTGAAATATATCGTCAAAGACCCTCAGGTCCAAAATGACAAATGCCGATATGGATGTCAAGCTCAAGAAACCATCCAACACATTACCGGGGGTTGCCAGGCATTTGCTGCAACTGAATATAAGGAACGGCACGACTCAGTAGGAAAGATCCTTCATCAAGAGATAGCCCTCAAACTGGGACTTCTCCAAGCAAACCATCTCCCATATTATCAATACGTTCCTGAATGTATGAATGCGTATGGTTAAATCTGGATAATAATGATAATACGGAAAGAGTCTCACCAGAGCTCAATCCTTTTGATACCGTAGGTATCTGGGATGAGTGAATTTTCCCCTTAGAGGGAGTGTTAGTCGTATGGCTAAATATGGATAATAATGATCTTATATGTACAATGATATCCCCAACAAGAAAATTGACTCGATTATCTTTATTAAAATTACCGTTCGGCATCCGCTTACTTCTAATGGGACTGTTTACCCCAGACATCAGCCCGGGGCAAAACTATCCAAAAATGCAAAATGTACTTACAGTAGTTTTCCTTTTAAACACAAACTAATATACTTATAACCAATAATGAGGACCAAATAAACAACAAATACCGAAGTCACCTCGTAGAGCGTATGATAAGCACGTCTTTACTGGTCAACAGTTGGAGTACGAATGAATTTTTAAAGATATTTTTACTTATTATCAATAAATATGATACAGTTTTGAGTCTATCTAGTCTCTCAGTTATTTTGAATATCCAATACTATAAACAGCAGATGCAGTTCTTTCATCGCACTTGTGTGTTGTTTGGTTTGGTTTTGGACAGAATAGATCTCAGTGTATTGAATGTTGTAGTGTTGTGTTATTTATTATATCCTTTTTAATTTTTCCGATATGTCCTTTACATTTGATATTATATGAACTTAAATGAATGAACTGAATAAATTTTTGATGGACATCAACAACAAAGAAGAATAAATCAAATCCATGGTGGAAAAAGAAAACAACTCCTACCTTTTCTGGATGTGTTAATGGTAATAAAAGAAGATAAAGGATATGCAACTAAAGTATCTAAAAAACCAAATCACACCAACAGATATTTAAATTATTACTCAAAACACAACTTTAAATATATTAAAAAGAGAATTATCAAACTATTATATGATAGAGCCCAAAACACCTGCCCTAATAAAAATTCATTTCAGAAACCATGAGAAAAACCTGCTAACAAAGGTTAAAAAAAATTATTATCCATTGTCATTTATAAAAAAATAATATCACAAGATTGACGAAAGGAAACGACATCAACAATAAAGACGAATCAATCGTGTGCGGCGACCAGAAGAAGAATTAGGTCAAGCAGGAATGTCACCGGTCGAACGCCAAGGACTAGGTTATGTTTATCTTGATAAAATAAAGTTCTTTTTAATTAAAATACATAACATTACTCAGCGATATTGTATCCACGTGTAAGTCAGTCCACACGTTCAAGTTGTGTGAAGTCAAAGTTTAAGGATTAAGTGCCGATGTCACCACGTGTCCACCACCTAACATTGTAACATTATAAAGAATAGCCAATAAATTGGGATTTTTCACAAGTCTTAAAATGAATAAAATCTCAAATCATGGCAAATAACCTAAATGGTAATATAGAACATTTTCACCCAAAAGTGGGAGATACAGTAAGATACATGGAAAGACTGGATCTCTTAGTTACAGCTCTTTGTATGTAATATGGTAGAAGCACGAATGAAGGTGTCTATGTTATTAACACTATTCGGTGGAGAGGCATACTTAACGCTTAAGGACATTTTAACTCAAGATTTACCTAGCGCTGATAGTTATGATGTGTTTAAAACAAACTTAGTTGAACATTTTATTCCAAAAAGGTTACAAATTGCAGAAAGGTATAAGTTTTGGAATGCCACTCAAGAACAAGGAGATGACATTAAAGCTTATGTCAAAAAGCTCAAGTGTTTGTCAGTACACTGTAAGTTTGGTGTATTTTTGCAAGAAGCTTGGAGAGACAAATTTGTCTGTGGTATTAGGTCACAAGCCATTAAGAGAAAGTTATTATCAATGAATAATTTAACATTTAATGTTTCATTACGTGAAGCTTTTTCGATGGAATTGGCTAAAGACCAAGTAAAATATAAGAATATGGAAAGTGCAGTCAGTACGACGGCAGAAAGTCTTGATAAAATTACTTTTAAGAATCAAAAAAAGTCAAATAGTTCCACTGTGTTTAAGAAAAACAGTAAAAAGTGAAGCCATGTTATCGATGTGGAGTCTAAAAGCATGATCCAGACAAGTGTCCAGCAAAGTCCTGAGAATGCTTTAAATTCAAAATGATAGATCATACAAGTCGTGTTTGCAGAAGTGAGAAAGTCAATAAACTGAATTAATCAGAGAAGAAATCTACTAGTAAGAAGAAATAATTTGAGATAAACAGTGGGGCTTGTAGAACTATTACGCACATCACAGACTAAAAAATACCTACTAGAATTGAAGTTGTATAGTGTTAAGTATCGGTTTAAAAGTGTTAAAAAGGCAAGTATTAACATTGCGGGAGAGACTGATGTGTTTATGCCAGTCAAGAACAAAATAGTAAGTTTACCATCAGTAATTTTAGATAGCAGTCATAAATTTACACCACTGCTTGGCCGAAATTGGCTAAATGTACTAAACCCAGACTGGAAACATGAATTGTCATTTGACTGTCTAAATAGGATAGAATTAACTCTTCAGTGCATGGATGGACAGGAAATTTCAACTGAGTGTTGTCAGTTTGGGTCACAGTCGAATGAATCTTTGTCTGAGCAGTCAAATGTCAGTCAAACAGTTCTAGTAAGCAGTTGTCTTTTGCAGGTAATATGTTTCAGCCAGATAGTCAAGTCAATATTTAAAATCATTCTAGTAAGTCCAAATTGTCAAATGTGTGTCAAAAGCTGTCAGGTTAATCAGACAGAATGTCAGAGGCTAGCTCAAAAATTGAGAAATTAGTAAAAGATTTTCAAAATGTTTTTAATGATATGTCACAGTCTTGTATTAAAAACTTTAAAGTTGAATTGAATCTGAAGGAAAGAGCACAACCTGTGTTTCATAGAACTTACGATATGCCGTTTGCATTGAAAAGCAAAGTAGAGTTGTAATTAAAAACAATGTGTTATCCACCAGGTAATCCACCCAGCAATGGCTTTGCTGATAGAGCTGTTCAAATAGTAAAGAAAGATTTAAAAAAACTTTATTTTCGGTATAAGGGGAAGAGATAACTAAACAACAAATTTTGTTTAAGGCTTATCCTCGAAAATCCTAACGGTAAAATTCAGTGCGATATCTATTTCAAAAATATCTTTCTTTACAAAAGCAAAATCCAGTTACGAAGAATAGTCTAAACGTCATCTTGCACTAAAGTTGGGCTTTTTACCTACTTACAACCGGACACCCACCCCCTGTAGTGAAAAGTCTTGGGTCTATACAATAAAGCGAGCGGGAGGTCTTCTATTCAGTGCGGTTATGGTGTAATTAGAATAATAGGAGTATACCAGAGTAATATTATTTATTAAATAATTAATTCACAACTTAGCAAAGGTACATACAGGTATGTATAATAAGATATTTTGAGGTCACAGTATTGCCGAATTCGTTTTTTTATGTCTTATATTTGTTTTTTTTTTTGTTACTTTTTTACTCTCAAATTGGCTTTTAACGTAGAATTACAGTTTGATGATAAATATTCTGAAATGGAAAATGTTGAGATGTGGCGAATAAAAACATTCATGAAATTAAAATGAAAGGATTTACGTCTATTAATAGTGCGATTTATAAAATTAGTACTTGAAGCCCAAATCGCGGGAGGAATATGTGCATCAGTTTTCAAATATTTATTATTTATTATTTATTATATAATTTCTAAATTAAACCACTTTCACTTCTTTAGGTAATAATGTATCTGTTTTGACAACTAAATAAGTAATTAGACAAAATAATGAGTATTATTTTGAAATTATTAATTTCAAAACAGGAGTTTAAAGAATTAGAAGGAGGTAGTCCGGGCCCAGTTGAACGGTCAAGCTTATTCCAGTGGAATAAGTAGGAAGTGCCAAAACTAAATCATCTACATATCTTTTAATAAAAGGAATGAAAAAAGTGCAATTGTTGATACAATCACTGATAACATCATCCATGACATAGCTACTTAGAATGGGTGAAAGACTAGATCCCATAATTTAAACAAAGGTCAGAAATTCAAAATCTAAGCAAAATTTATAATTATATTATTTCTATGTAGTTTATATATGAAACCAGTAAAATATCACATTTTGATTTAATTTTCCATGTATTTGTTACATTTTTTCAGGCATTTATCAATGGTGAATAAATCTTCTTCTTTTTTGTTACTAAACAAAAAAGAATTTTTGTACAAAATTTTATTTTTGGCAATATAATTGTCAAAAATAAAAATTTTAAGTTGGTATTTATGACATTGAGGCTTAATTGTAATTGTCACTATTCAAATTTATTTATAAATTCAATTGTTTTTATGTTAAGAAACTTTTTCAAAGTTATATTAAATTTTCAGAGAAGCATTTATTAGATTATAGCATTTTTGTATTAATATTTTTTGAAATATGTTAGCAGCATTTTTATATACTAAACTAATTTTATTTGGTGAGTTACCAAAAATTTTTTCTTTCTAGTTCAACTTTGTAAGATATTTTGTATTTTTTAGCAGCTTTTGATAATAATTGTAAACACAATTGAAAGCTCGAGTAAAAAATAGTTAACAAATAGCCCCTTTTTTTGACTCCATCCCATCCAAAACAGTTTTATATTTTTTCCAAACGAGTCACAAGTACTTCTTTTTCTTACTCTTATACATATATATATATATATATATATATATATATATATATATATATATATATATATATATATTATTGTATTATGTATTACTATATGGATGTGAAACATGGATCATGAAGGATAATATGATGGACAATTTAGGATGTGACTCAGGTATATGATAAAGTATGGCAAAGACGCCATAACTATAAACTAAACTATATTTACCAAAACGATACTCTCAAATACTTGGAAAGATATTTCAGAATTAAACAGGAAGATACATACACGGAACTGAAAGAAATTACAGCAGGGCTGCCACAAAGAAGTGTCTTTACCTTTTGTATACGTGTTATATTATTGTTCTATAAAATAATACAATTGCAACATTTACCGATGATACTGCTATCATAGCAATATGCAAAACCAGCGAGGAAGCGACAGAAAAATTACACAGATGTTAATCAAATATATACTCCAGGGAAATAAGCAAAAAATAGACCATGTTCGTGACACTCAATAATCCAGGTCGCTGACAACTTTTTTAGTTATTGTAGACCTTATAGGAAGAAAACCTACTTGTTTCCTGCCTTGAATTTGGAGCCGTTTTTTAATTATTAACAATTTAATGCAAAAAACGCGATTTTTTTCTATGATTATTAATGATACTAGGTATTAAAAAAATAGATTTTTGGAAGAAAATTATTGTTTTACGAATTGTTTAAACAAACTAGACCATTTATTAATTAATTAATATATAAACAAATTACATATTTGTAATGTACGTAGAAATTACATACAAATTAAAAAAAGAGTGATCAAAATCCATTGAGTAGATCCGGAGATATAGAAAATTTTATTAGTTTAAAATTGTTTGTTCGGTATTTAAACGCCATGGATTTGTGGGTTCTTCCTAGTCACTATTTGAACTACATTTTTGAAAATTCGTAGAGGGTCCTGTAAAGGTACAATGTTTGTGCAAATTTTTTAACAAAAAATACAAATCCCATTCTTTAACATGGCGTCAATAAGGTTCCTTAATTATTATAATCAAATTAGCTGTGAATTAACAAAAAAAAACATGGCTAACTTTGGCCCAAATTAACCTAGGCCAAATTTTTTTATTTGAAAATTCGGGTGAAAATACTAGCTTTTCGAATGTAAAAAAAGATTTTTTCTAGGGACAATGTTTTTAAAGTTATTCTAAATGTTTATAAACTACATAATTTCAAAAATTTGACATCAAGATTTTTGATTATAATAAATTATTCTTTTATTTTTTTTTAATGCATATTGATAGTATAAGTCTTTTGCTTTCATTTGTCACCCACAGAATTACCCTATCTTTATTATTTTCTATCTCTGTTTTTATTGTAAAAAAAAGGTCTCTGAGATAAACAAATACAATAACTTTTAAACGAATTAATATATCAGTCCCAAATTTTGAGGGTTTATTAAGTACCCCAATACCCAACTTTGGGTGGAACTCTAAAGTTTAAAGTTTAAGTTTACTAAAAGTTTTTAACAAATATCAATTGTCACTTATTTTGCAGTTTGCGAAGCAACAAATTGACTTTTCAACTTTCAAAAATCGGCATTTTGAAGCTTTGTGAATATTCTAAAAAATAAAATTTTGTAATTTTATGTCAATTATTTAGCTTTCTAATGGAGTGCAAAAAATAAAAAAAATCGCGTTTTTTGCATTAAATTGTTAATCATTAAAAAACGGCTCCGAACTTTAGGCAGGAAACAGATAGGTTTTCTTCTTATAGGTCTACAATAACTAAAAAAGTTGTCAGCTACCTGGATTATTGAGTGTCACGAGAAAATCCTTATTACCCTGGACTAATATGACTGGACAAGCAAGTGACGAAACAAACTTCATATATTATGTAAACTTTACTAACAAAAACGTTTAAAATAAATATTCCAATAACTATAAATAATCAAATTCCATATTCAAATACTGCAAAATATTTGGGTATTGTCCAATAAATATAAATAATCAAATTCCATATTCAAATACTGCAAAATATTTGGGTATTACTCTTTAATAAGCCCTAATAATGTTATTCAACATTATTTATGAGAGAGTGTATATTTCTTACCTACCTGTCGGCGAGAATCCAGAAGCTATCGACAAAGACAGCCTGTACTGACCGAGAGAGAGTAACATTTAGCAGAACTTTGAGATTTTTTAAAAAGTTTATATCAAATAGCTGCTTTGTGTTAAACTTTATGTTAAAAATAAAAACAGATTCGGAAAGTGGGTCAAATTCTGTAGTGCCCTATTTCAAAAAAAAAAAAAATTACGTTTATTTTAACCAAAAATATTTGAAAAAAAAATATTGTTTAAATAATTATTAATTTACGACCAAATAGTGCACTAGAACTTTTTAAGACCTTTCATATAAAAAAAAGAATCATCTCAATATCTGCCATAGTTTTTGCGTTATTTGACATAAACTTTTACATTGGAATTTAGCTATGCCCAGAATCGCAATGAACGGCCTTAAATCATCGAGCTTTCTGTTTGCTTATAGAAATACTCCTTCTACATCAACAAATATGACACCATCTAAAAGTATTCTAAAGTTAAAAATAAGAACCAGATTTGACTTAATCAAACTACATAGTAAATATGCTAAAGGTGGTTCACAAAATGCAGTAAGAGCTAGAAAATCCTTTAAATTAAATGAGCCAGTTTATGTAAAAAATAAACATACCAAGCTTTGGCAAAGGGTAAGATTATGAAAATATTAAGTTATTGTACTTATTTAGTGCAAGTTGAATCTCTTATCAAATTTGTTCATACAGACTCTTTAAAAAGTGATATGCGCGATCCAACATATTCACATTCCAACATAGTACCTACTATAAGTAATAATATCGCCAATTATAGTGGTCCAAAACAAGACATGTTTAGCAATATTCCCAGTGTTCCGCCAATCTTAACAGTTGACTCCCCAAAAAGTGAGTTAACACCAATATCATTGGCACAAAGTGTTATTTTAGAATCTAACCACACACCCAAAATCTTTAAAAAATGGGGGAGAAATGTTGTATATGTTTTGTGTGGCGACCAGAAGAAGATCTTAATAAAATAAAATTCTTGTAATTAAGTGTCTTTTAACTAAAATATACATCTGCTCTAACGAAAATGAATTTCCGGAAGAAAAAACCTGCTAACAAAAGTACTTATTTAAAAAAATGATTATCTATTACTGTTTATAACTCAGTGATATCACAAGATTGAAGAAAGAAAACAACATAACAGCAAAAGCAATCCAGAAATGCTC
Source organism: Diabrotica undecimpunctata (assembly GCF_040954645.1). Lineage (NCBI taxonomy): Eukaryota > Metazoa > Arthropoda > Insecta > Coleoptera > Chrysomelidae > Diabrotica > Diabrotica undecimpunctata. The sequence continues at coordinate 83,384,212 of NC_092810.1, read as the reverse complement.
ACAAGGAACAATTTGAAGATGACAACAATACCATTTGTAAAGGGCTTAGTAGAAAAATTAAAAAATGAAAAAAATAGAGAATTCGACAGATCCCAGATATGCAAATATGATTGGGACAATGAGCATAGAGCACAATAGAAAGATGCACCAATAATCATAAAAGAAATAGACTGCAAAAAGACAAAATCAAATAAGCACACTTTATCGTAATTAATGAAGAAAATCCATCAACAGAATGGGGGAAACTCTGGTTACCAATATTAAAAGAAGAAGTCAGCATTAAGAATATACCAACATTAATTAAGCAATAGAAGGTCAGCTACATAGCGTCTACAATTAACTACATAAACACACTAAAATCAGAATTTAATATTAATCCGAGGGTACATCACCTTCAGAATTTAAACTCAAAACATGGCTATTTTCCTACAACATCGAATCTAGGTAAGGCAGTTGTCAAATTGGCTGAAACAAAGTGCCAATAATTAATAAAAAAAATTACAGGTTAAAATATCTCCTTGTTTTATAAATAAACTTTTTCTTGAAAACGAATCCCGGATTGTAGATCGAAACGTCAAAAAAAATATAAAATGTAGATTTTATTACAATCAATAAGAAAACATTTTTGAACCTCTTTATATATTCAATACATTTTTGTGATTAATGATTACATAAAGGCGCTTAACACGAACACAGCGATATGCTACTCAATTTATTTCTTTATTGTTGCATAATTGGTTCAAGATTTAAAACTTGCTTACAATTAAAACATAACAAACATATGTTTTGAAAGAGGCTAACAAAACCCACAACAAATCCATGTAGCATATATGTATATAATAAAATCTTCATGGCTCCAAAAAATATGACCGTTTCAATTTATTAATGCTGTTATTTCGAATTTAAAAACTTTTTCTGTGTCCACGGAAGCGTAAATTAATTATGCACGCATGATGATAATGTAGTACCTAAGTACGGGATAGTCTCAGTACTTGACTTCCTTAAAAAAAAATCAATATTTGGCAATCCATTAACACTTTGGTTTTTGGTAAATATTTATACTACCACCGTTGCTTTCTACACATAAAAAATGACCCGATTCTCGACCTTGATTTCGGTAAATCGCTTTCAGCCTTTGTTAAAATTTCCCGAAAATTAATATACGAGAGTTCTCATAAATTTTCTTTACAAATATAGTCTACAAATCTTAGAATTCACATGATGAATTTTTTCCTGTGAGATCTAATATATTGCTTTCAAACTGATCGAATAAGAACTTTTGTTAAAAAATATATTGCAAGGTCAATGTTCCAAAAGAATAAACTTCACAGATAAATATGCAAAATATTATATTCCTCATTATTAAATAGGTAACAAAAAAATCGAAATTTTAGGTAATAATTTCTTCGTATCTTTAAAGGAAATCACTAATTAGTCCGTAAGGTATAATGTTTACTTGTTGATTTTTACTCTTAACGATCATGTTGAGGTCTTGGGTGAGATAATGGCCTACGATGGCTTCTTCTTTCCATCCATCTTTCGGGATGGTAGAGATCACGCCGAATCAATTTTTTTGCTGTCTGTATAATTTAACATAAACTCTTTAAAACCCGGTCGACAATTTTTATGTACATATTACTGTGGCTGATTGGTTCTTGCTTCTGCAGTATAATTTGAACAGGCATATAGTGCAAGAGGATTTATGTACACCACTTTTGGTTTCCCTTTTAACAGTTTTTTAATGCGATATATAATATAATCTATTTTATTTTTAGTTTCATATGGACCTCTTCATTCTATGAAATTCATAAATTTCTAACCTCTAACACCTGCCGAACCGACTGAAAAATTTTTTAACGATTAAATCTACAACTCTACAAGTCTCCTGGTTTCTGATTGTATATACATACATATATATATATATATATATATATATATATATATATATATATATATATATATATATATATATATATATATATATATGTATATATATATACATATATATATATACATATATATGTATATATATATATACATATATATGTATATATATATATATATATATATATATATATGTATATATATCCATATATATATATATATATATATATATATATATATATATATATATATATTCATAAAAAAAATTTGAGTTGATACTAAGACATTTTCATATATTTTTTCGACGTTTCGGCAGGAAATCCATGTCTTTTTCAAGAAGTAATATTGACTAAAAAAACATTTTATGACAGACATAATATGGTTTAAAAGTTAAACTTTAGCTTACCAAGCATGTAAAAATTCGGTACTAACAAGTAGACGTCACAATTAAAATAATATTAAAACATAGGACATACCCACTAAGTCACTACATGTAAAATGTATTTTAAATCTAATGTGTTGTTTATTGATGTTAGTTTATCGTTTAAACAATCAGTTATTTTAACATCATAGGCGTTCTGAGATTGTCTTTTTATGTGTTTTTAAATTAAGTTAAAATATATTTTGTTCAAATTTTTGACATCTTTTTTATCGTTTATTGCATTATTATTTTTTTTTTCTCTTCCCTATTATTATTCTATTATTCTTATTATCTATTATTTTTATATATATATATATATATATATATATATATATATATATATATATATATATATATATATATATATATATATATATATATATATATAGATTGTTTCCGTTTGGTTCCGTTCGAGTTTGGGGTCTTAATCTGGCTACTTCTCTCACTCGTGGCGTACCAATATCGTGTTGTGGTAGAAATACAAGAACCGTCAAACGGCATTGAGATCTTAATCTGCCTACTCCTCAGTGTCGCGTGACCTAACCCAAGAAGGTCCTTTAGATAAAGATATGTTAGTAGTCAGGATATGAGCAAATTATTTGGTTATATGTGTTAATGATTATTTGTGGATGCGTTTGGTGCTTGCAGTGGAATAGGACATGAACACTTGACTAACGTAACGGTAGTAACTAAGGGTGAACAGGTCAAGTCTTATTTGGTTTTATTTGTGTAAGTTTTGGATGCTCTATACATTTTATTTATTCTTTTTTGAAAAGGAAAGTGGGTTTTAAGTTGTTAAGAGATTATTCTGAAGCTATTTTAAAGTAGATACTATTTTAATAGGAATAAGCCACAATTGAAGGTTAAAACGTTGAAACGTATTGACGTTTCAATTTCCTATTCGGAAATCATTCTCAAAATACAATCAAATAAAAACGTTGATATTTTGAGAACGATTTCCGAAGTGGAAATTGAAACGTCAATAAACTTATTTTAACCTTTAATTGTGGCTTATTTCCATAAAAATAGTTTCTACTTGTTGAAAGATGATGTCAAAACGAGATTAATTTGATGTGACTGCATTGGGTATATATCCAGATGTCTTCGTTAGCGTAGAAACTACTCTAGTAGCTCTAATTCTACTTTTTCTCTTCTTCTTTTTATACAAACATCATTCTGTCTGCTTTTCAATGTGCCTCCAGTAAGTTGTTGTTCCATCGTTTTTCAAGTCTTCCTACTGATCGTCTTCCTATTGGGAACCGTCTCTTGCCATCTTTACTAATCTATTTGTTTTCATTCGGCTTATATGACCATTCCATTCTACTCTTCTACTTCTTACCCAGACCTTGATGTTTTTTACCTTGCATCTACGTCCTATATCTGGGCTTCTAGCTCTGTCGCATAGTGTTTTGCCATCAATTTTTCTAAGTGTTTTCATCTCTGCTGTTTCTAAAATTCTTTTTGACCTCTCTGTGTCAGGTCGTGTTTCTGCCGCGTATATCATTATTGGCTTGATGACTGTTTTGTAAATTCTATCTTTCATTTCTTTTCAGATATTTTTATTTCACAATATTGTTTTACTCAGGCAGTCTGCGCTGTTTGCTCTATTCACTTAACCTTCTACGTCTGTTTCAAGCTTTCCGTAGTTAGATAATGTTGTGCCTAGATATTTAAACTCTATCACTTGTTATATTATCTGACCTTCCAGCTCCAATTTACATCTTAGTAACTTTGCACTCATAAGGGTAAGACGTTTTAGCAGCATCTTTGATATTTAATATTTTGAAAAAGTCAGATTTTTACTGCAAAAATTTATTTACGACTTGTTTTGTTACCTCTCTAATTATTAAATGTCACATTTATCGCGATTGATATTTGTGTTTTTGCATGGTTTCTTTTGTTTTTTTTTTGTGAAACATTCGCCGAACACGAAAAAGTTGCACCATTATTCGTTATACCGTTTTCACTTACTTCTTAAAAAAACGATATTTATACCGCTAGGATTTTACCTCTTTTTATGGTCTTACTGTTTTATTAAACTTCTGACAAATTTAATTGAGATTTAAACTGCGATAAATGTTTACAAATGGAGCATGACAATGGTACATTACGCTTTTCAATAAAAACGGCATTTACATTTAGAATCGTTTAGTTCTTGTAAATTTCTATAGCAACAATTTGTCTTGGTAATTTTTTGATTTTAATTAAGGAGCGTAATTGTTTTACTGAAATAATTCTTGCAAAGTTCTTATAAAAATGACCAAAATAAAATCAAAAGATAAATAAAAAAAGAAATACCTAAAAATGTTCTGAAACTGTTTTATTGTTGAATGATTAAGTTAAATATTATAGGATGAAACCACAATCGATTTTAATCAAAATTACATTTTTAACTGCTATTTGATGTTTCGATTTCTACTCTGGAAATTGTTTCCAAAAAAGATTAAAAAGGTTTCCAAAAAAATAGTGAGGTGTTTTTATAACCGAAGTTGTTTAGCGGTTAAGATCGTTAAAGAACTACCTAAAAACTTTAAACTTTAACCTTTTAACTTTAAACTTTTTTTTAAACATGTGTTTATTTGAAAGACAAAGAAATCAAAGACCTACCTGTGATATTTATAGTTCCTTAATTGGCTAAAGCACTTTCCACATTCTTCGCACTTATACGATTTTTGTTTATCGCTATTTATTTCCACCTGAGTTACGCCACAAATTGATTTATGATTAACAACGTTGTTACTTTCAGCAATATTAGCATGTTTATTAGAATTTTCAGGTAGGTCTCTATTGTTTTGCAACTTAAAATTTGACGAATGCGGCATTTCTGGAACATCGGTATTTTCTAAAGACTTATCTGATACATCATGGTATCTGTAACTATCTACTTGAAATGCGTGATTTAATGTTAACCATTTTTGACTATTTGTCCGTACATTCTCACTATGATCTTTGTCTTCGTTTGAACGATCAGAAAACCATGGAATTCTAGCATTTGGCCTAACGTTATCTGGCGATTCGTTAATATCAAGACACAGTTGTGTTTTAAAATTATTTTTATCAAATGGACATGAGTCAGATATTACTCTATATCGATGAGTATCGTAGCATCTTGGAACTATAGGAAGTTGAAAGTTATTGTTGGAATCGTGTTCCAGTAACTTGGAGTAATGAATATGTGCAGGTAACTGAAACAGTTAGATTTAGATTATATCCTTACAAATACTTAAATAATAAAATAATAATGAGTTTAATAGTACCTGGGTAATAAATAAATGGTAGAAACGTTAAAGTTAAAAATAAGATAAACACTTCTTAAAAAGAAAATGACAGACAATCACAAACGACAGTTATAACTTAAATGAAACAATATCGAATGATATTGTTTTATTTAAGTTTATTTGATTATAGTTTATTGTATTTTTCTTACCAGATATTCGGAATCTTCCCTTGGATCACCTAATACCGTTTCAACTCTGGGTTGCCAGGGACTAGGCAACAAACAACTGTTCATTTTCCTCCGTTTTTTGCTGCGTTCGATCAATTTTATCTTCTGAATAGATATCAGCTCAGGTAACTTCTTTTTCTTTTTAAAATATTCTTCTTGCATTTTTTCTTTACTGTAAAATATGTTTTTATCGTTTTCTGTTTTAGTATCGATATTTTCATCGGTTCTCTGATTTAAAATCTGATGTTTTAACGGTTCTATGTCTAACTGAATTTTAAACAGTTTTGCCAAATTTAGAAATTGTTGAACTGTATCTGAATAAACTGTGGCAGCCCCGGTGTATATGTAATCTAGAATTAAAGACATCGTATGATTTGGAATATCAGGAAGAATAATAACAGCTGGATCTGCGGACCCTTCCAGCAGCAAGTTCTAGAAGAGAAGTAGAATTGATATTATAAAGTTTATATTATGACGATTATTGAATATAAATGTGTGTCTATTATTACTAAAACTATCGGTGATAACAAGTATTTTTTTCTAAGTAATTATTAAAACTTATTTTTACTATCCTGTCAGTTTTTAACAGTCAGATCTTAAAAAATTTAAAGTCAATAACAGAATAGGCGAAAAAGTGATAAATAAACGATAATAAGTACAAACAATACAAAATCATAAATATTAGTGGCAGTATATAGGTATCAATTTTACTGAAGATTTTTTGAATTTGTTACCAAATATAGATTTATTGCAAAGGTGGTGTGATACAATTAAACGCATAGTAAATATTAAGTAGAACACATCCTAATAGAAGCCGGGTACTTCTCTAATCTAATAATAATTTAGACCAGTCTTAAAAGGTACAAAAATAAGTGAAAGAATCTCAAATGTAAAATAAAAAAAAAGGGTAATAAAAGTAGTCGCTTCAATAAGAAATTCTTAAAATAACCCCACCAAGCAATGGAATATACGAAGAAAAACAATTAAGGAAGTGACAGATGGCATCGTCGCATTAGAAGAATCAACTCCATGCAACGTTTGCTTCGCTGATGAATGTGAAGATATCACTAAAAGAAAGAATAATGCATATAAACTTATGCAACAAGGAGAAACACAAGAAAAGGAGCAAACGAAGAAAGAACTCAGCTGGGAGAAACAACACGTGAATCTAAGAAAAAAAGCAATCATTTGAAAACCAGATTCTGCAAGATTGCAATTGTCAAAGGGACAGAAAAAACTAGATAGGTCTATATAATTCTAAATAATACAAAAAAAAATTAAACAATAGCTGACAATATATAGGAATAAAAATGTGGCAAAGAAGTGAAAAGTGATACGTCAACACAAAGATCAAGAAAAAATATCCAGACAGAATCTCCTTCAATGTTGGAAGTGAGAAACGCGACTATACGTTCCAAAAACAATTTCATGGAAATTTGAGGTAAAAAATGATGTTGTTTACGGGTTGTTAATTATTAGTCACTTATTTACCTCTTGACCTGCCCAGTTTCGTGACCTGGGCAGGTCACGTGGCTCGAATGACAGATAATAGATGGACAAAGCGGATACTGGAATGGAGACCAAGAGATGATGCCTACCGAAGCAGAGGTCGTCCACCAACACGTTGGACTGACGATCTAAAGCGTTGTCATAGGAATTGGATGCAAGAGGCACAATATTAAAATAGATGGAAAATTATGAGGGAGATCTATGTCCAGCAGTGGATAAGCGAAGATTGAATGATGATGATGATGACTTTACCTCTTAACAACTGTTTTTATTTCTGAACATTAGGTTACTGCCTTGTTACAATATTGGTTGTTTCCAATAACAATAGTATGCGTAGGACCTGCACTAAAATAGCGAAATATAATTCTAATATGTATATCTACAATGACTAATTATTATTGATTCTTATTCTAATCCCGTCCGCGTATATATACTTTTATTTATACAAACAAGTGTGTGTTTTCCAATGTCACCCGTTCACCCGATTTTTAGGTTAGTCTGGCAACACTGTGTAGTTGCAAACCGTACTACTATTGGACTCGTCCAATGGCCATAATGGACTCGCCCGAGTGGGCAATGTAAAAGGAAATTTTAAGAAGGGTTGAACTGACGTAATGTTGTAAATTTGTTAGTTTAATAAAAGTTAGAAATATCAGTTGGTGGTATTAATTTTGGCGAAGAAAAAACCCGTAAAGATAATTTGGAAGTTCTTAATACGGCGTGGTTGGCGCTGTGTTAGCTATTTATGGACATTTTGGTTTAAAACGTTAGAAATTGGATTAATCTGATGAGTCTGTTCCTTTTTAAACACATTCCTATATACTATTCAGAATTTCTTTAATTTGTGTTATGAAGGGTACTTGAAATAAACAGTATTTACTTTGTATGTGTTTGTAATTATTATTGGCATTCGTAATTTTCACTTTATTGGCAATATTTAATCGTAATTATTGGGCTGAATATTGACATTGGTTAATTATTGGCAAAAATACAAAGATTTTAGGTTATTGACTTTGTATATTGGTTTAATTATCATTGGCGTACGCAATTTTTATTTTATTGGCAGTATTTAATATATTTATTGGGTTAAATACTGGTATTGGTTAGTTATTGGTTAATGTACAAAGATTTCAAGTTATTTACTTTGTATTTATTAGTTTAAATATCATTGGCATACGCAATTTTCATCTTATTGAAAATATACAACGATTTCAAGATATTTACTTTGTATTTATTGAGCTAATTATTATTGACAGTATTAGCATTCGTAATTTTCATCTTGTTGGCATTATTTAAGTTATTTAATTGTAACTGTTGGAATCATGGCAGAAAGTCATGAAAAAGAGTTAAATAGATCACGTGGCACGATTAAGGGTCAATTAACAACCTTTGAGACTTTTGTAAATAAATGTAAACTGGGTAATAATCTTTTATTTGAATTGGAAAGTTGATTAGATCGGGCAGTAGGATTATTAGATAAATTTGAAGAAGTTCAAAATGAGATAGATAATATGGCCTCAGATGAGGAATTTATAAGGAATGCTTCTGATCAAAGAGACAAGTTCGAAAATTCTTTTTAAAGAGTGATTTCATTAGCAAAATATGTTACAAGAAAGTCAAAGTCATGGGGGATTAGCGCTTCAAGCAAAACCAAGGCTGCCGACTATCCCTATCCCCACGTATAATGGGAATATAGATATGTGGATCAAGTTTAAAGAAACGTATGAGTCATTGGTACACAATAATGATGCAATCTCAAGTATTGAAAAGTTTCATTTTTTTAAAACGAGCATTACAGGGGGAACCTGAAAAAATGGTAAAAATGCGTAAAATGAGCGCGGAAAATTATGATGTTGTTTGGCAACTGTTATGTGATAGTTATGATGATAAACCTTTGTTAGTTGAGTTTCATATAGATTCATTATTAGTATTTCGGTCACTATCAAAAGAATCAATAATTGAAAGTTTGTTTGCATTGGAAAAACTTAATGTTGAATGAAATTCATGGGATCCGTTCTTGGTACATTTAATGTCGAAAAAGTTAGATCAATGATCATTTAGTAAATGGGAAGAACTTAAACCTAAAAAAGAGTTAGCAATTCTAGATCAATTTAAAGATTTTTTAAGAAATAAAATAGATAACTTAAAAAATATTGACAGGATGAGAAAAGAAAAGAACACAGTTGATAGTAAAGGGAAAAATTTTCAACCCAATTGGAAAAATAAATCAAATAAAACATTAGTGGCAGTAGAAACAACTTCTTCTTGTTTATATTGTAAAGAAAAACATTTTATTTATAACTGTTCTGGTTTTTTGAAATTAAACCCTTATGGTAGATATAAACAAGCACAAAAATTGGGCTTATGTTTAAATTGTTTGCAAAAAACTAATCACGTTAGTAAAAATTGTCAAGCTGGAAGTGCGCGGAAACATAACACACTGTTGCATTACGCTAGTGAAGGGGCAGATAATGATGTCACTGGAGTAAGTTATCAGGAAGATATTGGTCAGCTTTCTGCTATACAGGTCTGCAAAGAAGGTGCCACTGCCTCTGTTAATAATAGCAATAAATCATCAGCTGGACCATCAAGTGGTATGTCACTTAGTGATAATTCTGTTTGGTTGGAAAATGGAGCTGCGGTTCCTGGAGAGCAATTGTTATCAACCGCATTAGTTCAAATAATTGATGGGAATGGAAAAGTTGTACATGCAGAGCATGATGTTAGATTCTGGGTCTCAACCCAATTTAATAAGTGAAGAAGTGGTAAAGCGGTTAAACTTGCCTAGGAAGTCAGTAGAACTTAGTTTAGCAGGAGTTGGAAGCAAAGTCGTACAAGTCAAATATAGATGCAATGGTACAGTTAAATTAATTGGAGTGGGCTTTAGGAAAAACGTATCCTTTTTAATAGTTCCACAAATTACTGCAGTAATCTCCTGTCAGAATATATTTAAAACAAGGTTGAATATTCCGAAACATCTTCGATTGGCAGATCCAGGATTTCATAAACCTGGAAAGATTGATCTTGGTTGGGTTCAAATCTTCCATTGCTTCGGAAGACAAAGTTGGGCTGGATGGTCAATGGAAAAATAAAGTTTTATTGGAAACACATCTAATATTACTAGTTGTAATCTTAGTATATTAGACATCAGTCAACAATTGGAGAAGTTTTGGCAAAGAGAAGAGGTACCAGATGGACAAGAGGTGCTTTCAAAGAAAGATATAGAATGTGAGCAAATCTTTCAACAAACGACAAAGAGGGCTTCTGATGGTAAATTTGTAGTTCATATTCCATTGAAGAAATCATTAACAGCACTGGGTCAATCTAGGCAGTCAGCATTAAATAGATTTTATAAATTGGAACAAAAATTACAAAATAATAAAAAGTTACAAGAATTGTACATCAAGTTCATGCAAGACTATTTTGACATGGGTCATATGTCATTATCAGATGGTTCGTTGGATACTATTTCTGATTACTTTTCACATCATGGGGTGATTAATAAAAATAGTGAGACTACAAGGCTAAGAGTGGTATTTAATGGTGCAGCCACTACAGATACAGGTGTATCTTTCAATGATTTGCAATATAATGGACCAAAAGTACAAGAAGATTTGGTTTCTATATTGTTACGATTTAGATAGCACTATGTGGTAGTTGATGGAGATGTTGCAAAGATGCATAGAATGATGTGGGTTGTTCCTGAGCAACGGTCCTTGCACAAAATAATTTGAAGAGCATCACCTGATGCAGACTTAAAGTATACACTCAACACAGTCACATGTGGAACAAAGTCAGCACCTTACTTGGCAATAAGATGTTTAAAGGAGTTAGGAGTTCAGTGTGCAGAGAACAGACCTGAAGCTTCTCTAACTATTTTAAAAGATTTTTACGTATATGACCTACTTACTGGTGCTGAATCAGCAGAGGATGCAATAAGCTTGTGCAGGGAAGTGGATCAAGTTTTAAAATGTGGAGGAATGGAGTTGAGAAAATGGGTAACAAACAGTAAAGAGGTGCAGTTCGCATTGGCAAAATCAGAAGATGGCTCTGGTTCTGTTCAGATTGAAGAAAAAGACAAAAACAAGACACTGCTGTTGATGTGGGTATTTAAAGAAGACACATTAATGTTTGCAATAGATTTTTTAGTTAAAGACAATAGACATACGAAACGATCCATATTATCAGAAGTTTCAAGGATTTTTGATACCTTAGGATCGGTGGGACCCGCAGTACTTTTGGCGAAACAGTTGTTACAAAAAATGTAGCAGCAAAAACGTTACTGGGATGAGTCATTGCCTTACCATTTTGGAAACGGAATGGAAAAAATTGAGGGCAAAGTTCTTAAATTTAAATAGTCTACGAAATAAAAGACATGTGGTTTGCAAGAATGCTATAAAGGTGTACATACATGTGTTTGCAGATGCTTCAAAATTGGCATATGGAGCTTGCGTTAGCAGATGGATTGGTGACACTAAATTTGTTGTGTTCTAAAGTGAGAGTAGCTCCATTAAAGGCACAAACAATTTCAAGACTTGAACTCTGTGCTCTATTGGTATTGGTTAAATTGGTTTCAGTAGTTCAAGCGTCTCTTAGAGTGAAAATAATAATATTTTTTATTGGACAGATTCTACAGTGGCATTGTAACAGGGTTAGTCAAATTAAGGCCATTGCTAAGTGTGGTGAATTTAGACATGTGAGATCAGAACACAATCCAGCAGATCTTTTATCTAGGGGCGTATTACCGTCGAAGATTATTGGTTTACAATATTGGTGGATTGGGCCTGAATAGTTGAAATTGGAAGAGTCAGAGTAGCCAAATTTGGGGCACAAGGCACAATTGGAATTACCATACTTGAGGTATGTAATAGTTTCGCACATAGATACTAAAGAAAACCCAAAACTATTTCATTTTGAAAAATTCAGTTGTTTAAATAGGCTAAGGAGAGCTGTAGCATATAGTTTTAGAATTATTGGTATCACAGAAAGAAATTTTTGGAGCGGAAATGATGGTACTGGAAAATGGAAAACCCTGGAAGAAAAATCTTCTTAATTTGAATCCTTTCATGGATAAAGCAGGATGTCTAAGGATGAGGGGTAGATTAAACTTGACAAACCTACCTTATTCACAAAAACACCCTCGATTAATAAGTGCTAAACACAGGTTTACCATATTGTTATTTGAAATGGAACATAATAGGCTGCTGCATTGTGGCCCGCAGCAATTGTTAAGTACTATTAGAGAGAATTTTTGGGTATTGGGAGGAAGAAACTTACCACGGAAAGTGTATCGCAATTTTGTGAGATATTTCCGATGCAAACCTATTTCTTTGGAGCAAATTATGGGACTTTTACCGAAAGACAGAGGAGAAGTAAATCCTCCATTTTATATAACGGGAACGGATTATGCAGATCCTTTTTCAATGAACACAAAACGTGGTCGTGGTTGTCGTGGTTAAATAATTAAATGGTATATTGTTCTTTATGTGTGTTCATCAACTCAAGAACTTCATTACGAGGTGGTATCAAACTTAACCAGCGAAGCCTGGATATCATGTTTTCGAAGGTTTGTCGCAAACTATATTGAAGCTAATACTGAATTAAAAGAATTACTAAACTTTTTGAAACAGGAATCACAAACAATTAGTAATACGTTATGAAATGAGAGAATTTAATGGCAATTTATTCCGGCACGTGCTCCAAATTTTGGGAATTTATGGGAAGCAGCCGTGAAATCATGTAAACATCATTTAAGGAGAATTTTAGTTAACTCTCCTCTTACATACGAGGAATTTAGAACTCTTCTTGCAGAGGTTGAAGCGGTTCTAAAATCCCGTCCTTTGGCCCCTCTTTCCTCTAGTATTGACAACTTTGAGGTATTAACACCTTCACATTTCCTTATTGGACGCAAACTCAGCTTCTGATCCAAGTATTATGGAGATACCAGTGAATCATCTGTCGCATTGGCAATATGCACAGATGCTACATCAAAATTTTTGGAGTAGATAGTTGAGTGAGTACCTTGCCAAATTGCAACCAAGGCACAAAGGGATAAAGAATTCCAGTAATATTTAAACTGGACAATCGGTTATCATTAAGGAAGACAATCTGCCACCATCCTAGTGGCGATAAGAAAGAGTGAAGGAACTGTTCATTGGTCCAGACGGAAATGTGCGAGTTGTCTTGGTCAAAACTCAACTGGGAGAATACAAACGTTCTATTTTAAAACTGTGTCCCCTCCCAGGGACAATCATAGTGATTAAGTGTTCATTCCATGGACGTTCTTTATTTATACGTCCATGGTTCATTCATTACATATATAAATATTGGTTATGTTACAATTTTATATTTTTTCAGTTTTTACATGTTTAAGCTTTATGTTGAAATTGTTATTTCAATGTGGGGGGAATTTTTAGGACTTTTTATTTTGTCAGAATAAAGGGATTTTTAGGTTAGTCTGGCAACAATGTAAAGTTACAAACCGTACGACTATTGGACCAATGGGCATAATGGCCTCGCCCGAGTGGGCAATGTAAAAAGATAATTGGGAAGTTCTTAGCGGGATCAAATTTAACTTCAATTATAATGACTAGTCATTCATATATTGACTTATTATTATACTGTAAATCTTTTTGCATTTAATGCTTAATTTAACTTTAATCTTACTACAAAATGACTACATCCTTGTAGAGCTTATCACATATGGAGGTAACATCATTATATATTTAATTTGCAACATAACTGTCGAAGTCTGAAACGAAGAATAAATGTTAGCGGAATGGTACACTGGAATCATATGTCCACTGCATATAAAGGGAGGATGGAATGTATAAATTCTTCTTCTTCTTCTTTAAGTACCATCTTCTATCGAAAGTTGGAAATCATCATGGCTATGCGGACTCTGTTGACTGCCGCTCTAAAAAGTTCTGCACTACTGCATTCAAACCATTCCCTTAAGTTCTTAAGCCAGGATATACTTCGTCTTCCCATATTTCGCTTTCCTCGGATTTTGCCTTGCATAATAAGTTGTAATAATGCGTATTTTTGCCCTCTCACATGTCCTAAGTACTCAAGTTTTCGTCTTTTGATAGTTAATATTATTTCCACCTCATTTCCTATCCTTCTAGTTACTTCCAGGTTTGACATTCTTTGAATCCATGATATTCGTAGGATTCTTCTGTAACACCAAAATTTAAAACTCGGCCAACTTATTCAGATGGACTTGTTTTAGTGTCCACGCTTCCAAGCCATAAAGAAGAGTAGAGAACACGTAACATCGAAGCATTCTCAGGCGTAGTTCTAACCTTATATCCCGACAACAAAGAAACTTTTTAAGTTTAATGAATGATGCACGTGCTATTTCAATGGGTGTCATAATTTCTTTGGTTTGGTCTACATCTGATGTTATCCATGTTTCTAAGTATTTATAGTTATTAACACTCTCAATTGCATTATCTTCAATAGTCAATTGGATATTTGCATGTGCAGATTTAATCATGATCATGCATTTAGTTTACATGTCTAAATTACAGTGGTATAATTCTATAGATGTAAAATACAATATATAAAATAGTCATGAGCACTCTAGGTATACAGCCAAAAGTACGTGAGTGAAAGAACTCCTAGGTAAATAAAAAAGTCATTTTAGGTCAGGTATGTTCTATTTGAGAAGATCTTCTTGTTACGTCAAATCTTATTCGTTCAAAACCCATGAATTTAATATTGTCACGTCTTTGTCAACTTCAAATCAGCGTATGATAAAGTGTTAAGAGTTAAATTAGATGAAGCCATTAATGAAGGTAATATTCCCCATAAACTAATAGGACTTTTAAAAACAACTATAAGTAAAGTAATCTGCAAAATACAAATACAGAGCGACCTGTCACATGCCTTTGAAATATATGCAGAAGTACGGCAGAGAGATGTACTGGCATATCTGCTCTTTAATATAGCAGTGGAAAATACGATAAGAGATGCTAAATTATGCAATAGGGAAACATTATTTAATAAGTCAATGCAGATTTCAGCTTATGCTGACAGAACTAGATAGACAGACAGCTGACAGACCAGATAAAGAAAAGAAATTTAAGCCACAAAAACAAACTAACCAGGTACTTATAGAATACTTATCCTACCAGTTTTGGCATAGAGGTCAGACATATGGACCATCTCGTGTCTCTGCTCATCTTATAAAGAGAAAAATACTAAGAAGAATAATGGGTGTAATATGTAAAATATTATTTGAAGAAGGCGATATAATTTCTAACAAGAAGTATAATGAAATAATAAGTGGTAGGGATACAATACCTTAAATAAAAATAAGACTTAAATCAGCTATATGTGTCAAGAGAAAGTAAAAACTACCCACTCAGACGAACCCTGTTAGCGCTACCAGTAGCAAATAGGAGTAGAGGTAGACCAACACCAAGATGAAGGGATGATACGATTGAAGACTCGGGCAAAATCGGCGCAGCAACTGGAAACAATTAGCGATGAACAGAGAAGACTGACGAAATAGACTGAGGAAGGTCGAGGCTGAACTAGGGCTGAAGTAGCACTTATTCGATTAAATTATTCTAGGAATTATTCGATTAAATATATTATATTAGTACATTCGTAAAAAATAAATTGAAAGAATAGCATTAAACTCTTAACCTCTTGTAAAGGTGTCTTGACTATTCCCATCGAAAAACTGACTGTTTTATTGATAAATTTCTAATAGATATAGTCTAATAATAATACCAATATCTAATACCATAGATATAATAGAATAACAAATTAAAAATATTTACCCGAAAAACAGGACTCACAATCGATAATATCAATTTATGAGCCATGAAACGACGTCCTTGGCAACTAAGAATAACATCACAGGTACTTTCAGTTGCCAGCAATCTTAAAGCACCCTCCCTAATAACTGTCTCCATTTTTAATCTGTAATAAAAAAATAATAGGTTAATATAAGAAATAATTAACGTTAATAAATTTGTAAATAAAATGAGCGAAAGAAGTATTTTACTAGGCTAAAAATTTTCTAAAATGGAAGATGATGGTTCTTCCAAATGGACGATCTAACTATGGAATGATGGCTACATCAGAATAATATTTTATTTATACTCATCAAAGCGTATTCTGATCTTAATTAAGAACAAAATGTAAAGATCTTGGTTTTTGGTTAGATATTATGAATACAAAAACATTACAAAAAACTAGTATACTCTGTTCGATGATCCTAATTCCAACTGTCTAGTAAATTTAGAATTATGTTTTGCTACGTTGGTTTAATTTTTACTGACTGAAAGTGGCTAAAAATCCTATACAGCTCATACCAATATAATATAATGGAAAATTGACGTGCTCATAACCAATATAATGAAAAACTTTAATGCCTATTTTTATTTTTTCAATAAAAGAAGTCTGCAACAGTAAGTTTATTTATACTGTTAATACCAAGAGTTAGGAATTTTTGACTTGTATGTTTCCGAGAATGAATCGGTCAAATTATTCCCAAGCTGAGCAAATGGACTATGAAGTCAATGAGAGAACAATAACGTCATAATTTGACAAAGATGAAAAATTACAGAGAAATTATTATTGTGGGCACCCATGTCAATGAGAAAGATAAACCATGACGCGACTTAGATTTCGCGCAGTCAAGTAATCAATTTGGTCCGATCTGTTGGGAAGACGAAGACAATTTTTAAATGGATTTTAAAATTAATTTTTAATAATATTAAATACAAAATATTATAAACAACAGAAACAACCAGATATCTATATTTTGTTTTTGTATTTATTAAATAATTTCTACATATTCACAAAATAATCAAAGTCAGCTATAACTTATACATAAACATAACTTACTACTTTGTACAAACAATTAAATTAGTTATCACCACCAGCAGTCCTTTTGCCTTAATCCTACGCAGAATGGGCTATCCTTATTACATTTCTCCATAAGTTTCTATGTTGGGTCTTAGCAATACCAATCCCATTTACGACATGTTCTGCTTAAGCGTTTCGCATCAGGTCTTCTTTGATCTCCTTTTCCTACTTCTTCCAGAAACTTGGAAATCAGAAATGTTTCGTATTGGGTGATTAACGTCTTGACGTTGAATATATCCGAATCATCTTAACCTATGCTCATCTCAATTTGGCATCAATTGTTGCTACCTCTAGACATCCACTACTATACTCATACTAAATATTATCATTTTTTGTCACACCATCATCCATCTAAGCATTCGTAGTCCTGTCACATATATTTGTTGTTTAGTTCGTCTTTATTTTTAACAGTTTTACAAAATTTTTCTTTCAGTTTCATGGGAATTTTTCTGTTACACAATACACCACTCCCTCTCTTCCTTTTCCCATATATCCCATCATAATTCTACTGCTTGCATATTCATTTATTTCGCTATTACTTTATTACAGTAAAGTTACCATTTTATTTGTAGTAACTCTATGTTTAAATGAATATTACAAATATGCTGTTTTTGTCATACTAAGTTAAAAAGTACTTAAAATCTTTTTCCACAAAAGGTTGTTTTCACTGTTTTAGTTATTGTTCTTAATACCTTTCAGTATTTTCTACTAACATTACGTCATCAGCAACTAAGTACCGGCACAATGTTTCCCTGCAGGTAGTTGCCTTGTTATTTGATCCTAAGAATAAAGATAATAAATGACGACTTAGCAATTAGCCCTGATCAAATTTTATCTCCACATATTTATCTGTCTCTCCCATACCTGTTCCAACACTAGTTGCTACTCCCTTATACATGTCTCTCACAAACGTACTCAACGGGAACTTCTCTCTTATTAAGCGCGCACTACAGAATCTATCGAGGAACTCTTCCGTATGCTTTCTCAAGATCAGTGAAGACGATATAAACGTTTATTTCTTTATTTCTTTATTTCTATATTTTTCCATATGCTGCCTTATAATGAAAATTGCCTCTGTCGTTGACCTACATTGCATAAAACCAAACTGATTTTCGGATATTTCGGTTTCTTCACGTATCTGTTTATCAATTACTTTCTCCTTTACTTTCATAGTGCGACTAAGTAGTTTTATGGAACACGAGTTTGTGCATTGTTGTATTTCTATTTTAGTAAACATGTATTAATGTACTGCTTCGCCATTCGTCTGGTATGTGTCCGACTTCCATAATTCTATTAAACAAACCGTCTTCATTTGCCATTTTGTTGATCATTGCTGTTACTATCCCCGTTCATTTAACTGGTTTTATTTCAATTCCTTTATTTAATAAACTATCAAAGTACTTTTTCGCTTGATCGCTTTTTAATATCCAACATTTGACATTTAGTTCGTGAACTAGCAATTTATTATTTTCATTTTCAATACATGTAATATAACTTAAATATTTTGCTTTGTTTGCTATATCTTTGTCTATTATATATATATATATATATATATATATATATATATATATATATATATATATGTATATATATATATATGTATATATATATATATATATATATATATATATAAATAAATAGTTTGTTATTTTCTGATCGTGAATATTTAAATAGAAAATTTTTATTTCCTGGGTTTGTCGGTCTGATGTAAATAAAACTATTTAACTTTTGCTCAAACGTTCTATAAAAACACCTTTATAAAAACTGAGTTTATTCGCGGCAAAATACAAAAACTGCAGACAAATGCTACACTCTGTACCTTTAAAACTCATCTTGATTTTTGTCGATAGGATACTTAGATCAAAAGATATCGAACTTTTATCGTCGAGCTAATTTCACGTACGTGACAAACATTCAAAATCGACGGTTGGTTCAAGCGCTGTTTCTGAGAGAACGGTTTATTCTACACAAAAAGTGCTTATAAACATTTTTGTTCAAAATTATCCCAGCTACATTTTTTATTTGAAAAATTTTTTTTACGGCGTACAGTTTTTTAATAAATAGATTTTTTTGTTTTTTTACCCCCCTACGAGGGGGTTTTAGTCGGAAGCCCGGGGTAAAAGTGGTAAACTTTTTTGCATCTTTTTTGGGGTCACAAACTTAATATTATCGGCAAAATTCAACTGGTTCGTATGATTTTTAGGGGTCATCTCACTGACGACTGGACTAGTTACTGGATGGAAATATTGATGAATCTAACAATAAAACACTGAAACTTTTCTTCTCAAAACTTCCACAAAATTGATTAAAATGTTTATTTTTTTATCACAACACCTGTTTCGGTGCAGTGTCTTTCTCAAGTAATTAATTTTTGGTAGGCCTTCACACTTTATAGTCTTTAACATAATAAGATGATAAGGGAAGAACTGTTTGGTCATTCAGAATAATTATGTCCGTATTTTTTAATTTGTTAAGTTTCATGGGTTAATAGATTAATATATTAGTTAACATATATTATTTAATAGATTAGTTAACATAGATTAACAGACATTCCAATGTCAAGAAACAACTTCGAAATAGATCTGAGTATCATTAAGTAAATAGCAGTAGACCATGGGTACAACGAACAAATAATAAATAAAATTTTAAACAAGAAACTACATAAGAAATCCCTAAAATTAGTATTTCCACAACCAGAGAAAAAACCTAGTACCTTCCGCTCGAAGACATATACAGAAAAGATGTCAACCAAAATATCCAAACAAATAAAAAAAGAAAGGAATAACAACAGATTTTAGATCAGACAAAAACTTATATTATTGAAACTGGTAGAACTTTAAGCAAACATATTACAGAACTTAAAAGGACTTTCAATAATAGAAAAACAGATTCTAATGAAATAAATATTAGTTCAAAAACTAATTACTAATAATTGAATTAAACATATTTGCGACCACTTTTTGACTGGCAACCTATTATCAATGTATTCTCCCAATTTTACATGTTTGTAAAAATGTGAGTTTGATTAACCACATTATGAACGTAGTGATCCTGCAGCTAGGTCTTAGACTATTAAAGAAATCTTTTATTTTGACAAATAACATTAAATATTTTTGTATAATATAAAAATAACCTATAAATGCCTATAAGATCCTATTTGTTACTAATATACCCAATCCTAAAATAAAAATTAAAATAAGATTGTTGAACAGAGTAAAACGTTAAATTTAATTAAATTGTTATTTAAAGAATACTATAATCCATTATACCATCTTAAAATATGAAAGAACCATTAGGGGAAAGTGGTCTACATTCGGCCATAGGGAACATTCGGCTACTCCCAATATATCCGATTTACGTTTGAATTAGGCGGCAATATCAACCCAAGCTGCTAGAAGAAACATAGTCCGACCTTGGCAGTGTGTTAGCACAGACGAGTTTTAATAAGTGGTAGTTATTATTTTTTTGTCGTAATTTTTTACGTATATTAAAGGTAAGTTTTATGTGTTTAATTTTTTGCTTGATTTATAAGTTACTTTTCTTAATATATGTACCAATTGCCGTGCATATGATAGAACATTTATTACTTTTGTAATGGTAGTAAAACATGACCTTCAAAACATTGCCTAGTTTTTCAATTTTATTTAATATTATTTTTAGAGCACGTGGGGAAGTTTCGGCTAACAGTTATGGGGAAGATTCAGCTAGTAGCCGAATGTTCCCCACGTACAATATTTGTATATTGATCTTTTTTATATCTAATTAAGTAATAATTTCTGTTAAAGTTAAAAGTTAAAGTTCTGTTAAGTTAAAAGACAAACCATACAGTCAAGAATTAAGGCCCTTTTAAAGAAAAAAACCAAAGGAGAGCTTTTGGCTAGATGGGCTGATTCAGGCAATGAAAGTGAAGGGGAGGCTTCGTATACTAGCAAATATACAGCTCGTCAAGTTTTTACTTTGCATGAAGAGTTCGAGTTTGTAGCTTACATTAAAACATGTTCCAACTTAAACTACGGCCTAAACTATAAATATATAAGGAAACTGGCTTATGATTTTGCTAATGCTCTACCGAATACTACACCACCAAACAGTTGGGAGTTGAATAAAATGGCAGGTTAGTTTATTTCTTTGTACATGTGTAAATTCAAGAAGCTAAAGAAATATTTTTTAGGTCTGGAGTGGCTACGTTGCTTTATGAAAAGATATCACAACGATATCTCGCTTCGCAAACCCAAAAATACAAGTATAAGTAGGTCGATGGCTTTTAATAAACCACTTATAGAAGATTTTTTTACCAAGTATGCCAGTGTCCTGGAAAAATACAAGTTTAAGCCGGAAGAGATCTGGAATCTGGACGAAACTGGCATAACGACAGTTATGCCACCTGCTAAAGTTATTGTCCCAAAAGGCAAAAAACAAGTGGCTCTCATCTCTTTACAGGAGGGAGGTGAGGTTCGTAGGGATGATTACTGCAGCTGGTGGAGCAGTACCACCCGTCTTTGTGTATCCTAGAATTCGAAACCCTGAAGAATATTGAGGCGACGAATACCCAATATCTGCCATGGCGTTAGAGAATAAGAAAGGATGGATGACGTCTGACCTTTTCCCAAAAGTACTAAAACACTTTGCGAATTCTGTTAAATGTTCTGTGGAAAGCAAGGTACTTCTGCTCTTGGAAAACCACGAATCCCACATATCTGTAAAAACCATTAAATTGTGTCGAGAAAATGGGATCGTTTTACTATCTTTTCCACCTCATACGACACATAGAACTCTACCACTAGACTTGCCGTAAATGTTGCCGTATTTGGACCATTTAAGTCCTATTTAGCTACAGCTCAGCATGATTGGCTACTTTTAAATTCTGCAAAAACCCTTACAATTTGACATGTGGCGCGTTTAAAAATACTGGTCTGTGGCCAATAAATCGACTTGTATTCAGTAATACAGATTTTATACCAAGCGCGGTATCCGATAAACCATTAATGGAAAACAAGAGGTTAGTTCTATTGATACCATACAAAGTGAATTAAACACCGAAACAATTCCGCAAATTTCTTCAACATCAAACTGTGTAGTAGAAAAAATTATTAATAAAACACCTCCAGGCTCGCCTCAAGTTCTTCCCACATCGATTAACACACTGAGTCAAATTAGACCATAACCAAAGAAACAACTTGAAGGAAAGAAAAAACAAATAAATAAGAGAAAAGCACACTCAACAATATATACAGACACGCCGGAATACGAAAAAAGACAAAGTTTAGATGCAGAGAGAAAAAGGAAACTAAGTTTAGAATAAGGCATCAGTAAAAAAAGATTTGATTACAGTGAGTAGGAAAAGAAATATTTCTATGTCAAGCGAGTCTAGCACTGGCGTAGTTTTGCAAGATTGTTCGTCAGACGACAGCGAAGAAGATTTCGAAGATTTTAAAGCCATCCCCGACAATGAAAATATTGGCGTCGGAAATTTTGTTCTTGTTTCAAAGATAGACATTTTTTATGTAGGTCAAATAACTTCTTTCCAAGATCAGGATTACGAGGTCAAATTTCTGCGCCGCAAAAATAATACAAACAGCTTCTTGTTTCCCATTGTCCAAGACATTGCAGTAGTAGCAAAAAAAATTGCAGCTATTCTGCCTTTTTCTTCCACTCATGGAACTGCAAGAACATCAAGTGTTTACAAATTTAATGTTAACTTTTCTGGTTTAAACGTAAGATAAAATACATGTTTAATTAAGTTTATAGGTAGGTACTTTTCTTTTACTCATATTTACTTTTAGTGTATTTTGATATATAGCCGAATGTGCCCCTTCATATGGCCGAAACTACCCCTTATGTGGGGTAGTTTCGGTCAATTGTAAAAAAATTTAAAAATAAAAAAATATGAGCCAACTTTAGGTCTAGATTTTTTTGTCT